>NW_027505367.1:0-192510 GCF_021521415.1 Bidens hawaiensis
AAAGGGATTACGATCAACGGAGAACGTAACCGTGTTCAGGTGAGTTTCTAGCCCCATTTATGTGTTATGTTTTCGGGGCTGTGTGCATACTCGATATGTTTGTTAATACGCTTATCCTAAGAGATAAGTGTATGCCTTGTGTGAATAATATGAAAGTATGAATGATTGCTTGATGGAACGTGAACGATCTTTGGATATTGCACGTACCGTCAGGTTGTAACGCTATGTATAAGGTAAGTATGTTATGTATGTTTATGTGTATGAACGTGATAAAGATAATAAAAGAAAGAAATGATAATGTATGGTTGTATGGTTACGGAAAGGGTAACGAGCCCTAATAATACTCGAGGTATGATGTACGGTTGTATGGTAACGAAGAGGGAATCGAACCCTACTAATATTCGAGAACTAGGGAACCGAACCCTACTAATATTCGAGGAAAGAGGGTACCGAGCCCTAATAATACTCGAGGAAGGAGGGTACCGAGCCCTAATAATACTCGAGGAAAGAGGGTACCGAGCCCTAATAATACTCGAGGAAAGAGGGTACCGAGCCCTAATAATACTCGAGGAAAGAGGGTACCGAGCCCTAATAATACTCGAGGAATGTAGGGCGTAATGCTCTTTATAACGTAAGATATGAAGGTAAGTTAATACAAAAGAAAGTAAGAAAGTATGAAAGTAAGAAAGTAAGAAAGTATGAAAGTAAGAAAGTAAGAAAGTATGAAAGTAAGAAAGTAAGAAAGTATGAAAGTATGAAAGTATGAATGAAAGAATATAATGTTATGTGAATGGTATGATTATGTGATTATCTAGAACTCACTCAGCGTAGCTGACTTTTAGTATGCACGCAGGTGAGTAGGATGAGGCAGCTTGCTTGAGGAGACACATGGCACTGAACAAGAGTCGGGCATCTGAAGACTTATGATGTTTTAACTTTAATGCTTTAATGGGAAAGACAATGAATGTTTTGAGACAAATTATGAATTATGTAATGTTTTATGAAAGTTTTACATTCCGCGTAAATGTTTTAATTAACTCTGATATTTAGAGCTGTGTTTATGAGTAAATCCAACACGAAAGTAGGGTTACCAGTAACGGGGCCTTACAAGTTGGTATCAGAGCAAAGTTCGAGAGATTTAAGCATCCTACATGCTTAGACTCGAACAGAGTATGGGATATAAGTAAGAAAGGAAAGAAGATGCCAGTTCAAGAATGCCATGTGTTGCTCAAGCAAGAACAGTAAAGGAAAGGTGTATGATTAAATGATATATGTTAATGAGAAAGGAAAGATATGTGAACGGCAGGGATAGGAATAATTGATTGTTTACTTTGACAAACTGCTTAAGTAGAACCAGCACAAATAGACTCATAAAGGGAAGTGTATAGGACACGGAAAGTAACGTGATCAGCTAGTCACAACTGGCCACTATTATTACCTGTTAGCCTTACTATCCTTGTACTAAATAGTTCCTTGAGTGATGATGTTTGTGTTTTCCCCTTTAGAATACTAATGGCTGGAGCTGGAGAATTTGTTGAAACTGGGGGTCGCACTGGGCGTCGTGGCAGGCCTCGTCTTGTCCGGCAACCCTCGGTAGAAGAAGCTTCCCACACCGAAGATGAAGGAAGCGCAGCTGGAGGAGACCAGAACAACAACGAGGAAGTTCAACTTAGCCCTGCAGTTCAAGCAGCCATTGTTCAGGCTGTAGTTGCTGCTGTGAAGAACCTGAATCCCGAAGGATCTGCTGGAAGCCGTGAACGAACTGCTGAAGGGGCGGGTGGTGATGGTAGGAAGGATGGGGAAGGTGAAAGAGGGGCCTCGAGTGGGGATAAGTTTGTGAAAGTCGATGATAGGAGAAGAGGACAAGGTGGGTGCAGCTATAAGTCCTTCAAAGGATGCGACCCGCCAAAGCTGACCGGGTTGGGAGACGCAATCGCTACTCTCCAATGGATAACCGCTATGGACAAGGTTATCCGCATTAGCGAATGCCGTCCCGACCAAGCTGTGGGTTATGCTACTCAGTCATTCGTAGATGAGGCTATGTATTGGTGGGAGAGTGTGGAGCAGAGGAAGACTCGTGAAGTGATCAAAGAGATGAAGTGGGATGATCTGAAGGAGTTAGTGATGATGAAGTTCTGTGCTGACGCCGAGGTTGAAAGGGCGGAGATGAAATTCTTAAACTTGAAAGCTGGGACAATGACACACCATGAGTACACCACCGAGTTCAATCGAATGTCCAGGTTGGTGCCCGATATGGTCAACACTAAGGCAAAAAGGATCAAGTGTTATGTGAGGGGATTACCGCAGAGAGTTCGCATGTTAGTCAGAACAAGTAAACCTACTACTTTCGATTCTGCTGTCGAACTCGCAGAAATGGTTTATGCAGACTTGGTTGCGGATGATGTGGTGGTGGGAGATGAGAAGAAAGAGAAGAAATGGGTCGCTCCTGCTAAACGACCCGGTACCCAGATATGAAACCCTAAGAACAAACAGCCGAGAGTTTGGGAGAACAGGTCGTGCAAGACTTGTGGCAAGGCGCACAGTGGTGCGTGTAGGTGGGGAAAGGGTTCGGATACATGTCATAAGTGTGGAAAGATGCATGCCGGGGAATGTAAATTTGGGTCGAATGTTTGCTACAAGTGTGGGAAGGCAGGTCATTATGCTCATGAGTGCAGTTCTAAGCCTGCATGCTACAAGTGTGGTAAGACAGGTCACTTTGCTAGGGAGTGTACCGAGAGTGAAGCTGGAGGTAGTGGAAGGAAAGATGCTGATCAAGCCAGGCCAAGAACTAGAGCCTACATGCTGACTCAAGAACAAGCCAAGCAGATTCCGGATGTTGTCACAGGTACGTTTCTCGTGAACGGTGTTTCCGCTACTGTATTATTTGATTCGCGCGCAAACAAAAGTTTCGTAGCCACACCATTTAGTAAACTAGCTAAAATGAAATGTTGCCGAGTGTCTGAGACCCTTATAGTAGAAACCGCTAGTGACACTTCGGTTAAAATAACAAAGATGGTTAAGAACTGTAAGATAGAATTGGAAGGACATGAGTTCCCGATTACCTTGTACGTTATGACCTTGGGAGGGTTCGATGTGGTTTTGGGTATGGATTGGTTGTCTGAGTTTGAGGCTCAGATAGTATGTAAGAGTAGGATTATAAGGTTAAAGTCATTGGATGGTAGCGCGGTAACGGTCTATGGTGATAAGGAAAGTTCCGGGCTTAATGTCATTTAGATGATAAAAGCTGAGGGTTTACTAAGGCGAGGGTGTGGTGCCTACCTGGTGTATGTTGTCAACGCTACGGCCGAGACGAAAGAAATGAAAGATGTTCCTATTGTGCGCGACTACCCAGAAGTATTCCCTGAGGATCTTCCGGGGTTGCCACCGGAGCGAGAAATAGAATTTCAGATAGATTTAATACCAGGAGCCCAACCTGTCGCGAAAGCGCCTTACCGTCTAGCACCGTCTGAGATGAGAGAATTGATGTCCCAACTGCAAGAACTCCTAGACAAGGGTTTTATCAGACCGAGTGTTTCTCCGTGGGGCGCACCGGTTTTGTTTGTGAAAAAGAAGGATGGAAGTATGAGAATGTGCATAGACTATCGTGAGTTGAATAAGCTTACGGTAAAGAATAGATATCCTTTGCCAAGGATTGATGATCTGTTTGACCAACTGCAAGGTTCAAGTTGGTTCTCACGAATAGATCTCAGATCAGGCTACCATCAGCTGAAGGTGAAGGAGGCAGACATCCCTAAGACAGCGTTTCGAACGCGGTATGGACACTACGAGTTCCTCGTAATGTCATTCGGTCTGACAAATGCTCCTGCAGCATTTATGGACATGATGAATAGGGTGTGTCGGCCGATGTTGGATAAGTCAGTTATCGTCTTCATTGACGATATATTGATTTATTCAAAGAACGAATCTGAACATACTGAGCATCTGAGAGAGGTATTGGAGACTCTGAAGAAAGAGAAGCTGTATGCCAAGTTTTCGAAGTGCGCGTTCTGGTTAAGGGAAGTGCAATTTTTAGGTCACGTGATTAATCCGGAGGGGATAACCGTGGACCCGGCTAAGATTGAAGCGATAACGAATTGGAAGACTCCGCAGAATCCGACTGATATACGAAGCTTCCTAGGGTTAGCTGGCTACTATAGGAGATTCATCGAAGGTTTCTCCAAGATAGCCGCACCGCTGACCGGTATGACCCGAAAGTCGATAGTATTCAGTTGGGGGAAGTTTCAGGAGGAAGCCTTTGAAGAATTGAAGAAGAGACTCACGCAAGCTCCAATCCTTACTTTACCCGATGGCGACGAGGATTTCGTTGTTTGTGCTGATGCCTCGCATCAAGGGTTAGGTTGCGTGTTGATGCAACGAGGGAAGGTGATAGCTTACGCGTCTAGACAGTTGAAAGTCCATGAGAGTACTTATCCGACGCATGATTTGGAGTTAGCAGCTGTAGTGCATGCTCTTAAGATATGGAGGCATTACCTGTACGGTACTAAGTGCACTATCTATACAGATCATAAGAGTTTAAAGTACTTCTTCGAGCAGAAAGAATTGAACATGAGGCAGAGAAGATGGTTAGAATTGATAAAGGATTACGACTGTGAGATTAAGTATTACCCCGGTAAAGCTAACGTGGTCGCTGATGCGCTAAGTCGTAAGAATGAGGAAGTCCTTGCAACCGTGAAGTCATACAAGTTGATCATGAACTCAAGTCTTTTCGAAGAAATCATCAAAGTGAAGTCAGAAGTGTTAGTAGACGAAGGGTTAGTAAAGAAAGAAATGATTTATGGCCAGCAAGATGAGTTGATGGAAAACACTCATGGAGTTAAAACTAGATTTGACCGTATGTGGATTCCACGCCATGGTGATCTTAGAAGTCGAATCTTAGATGAAGCTCATAAGTCAAGGTACTCAATCCATCCTGGAGCTACAAAGATGTACCAAGACTTGAAAAGAGATTACTGGTGGCCAGGAATGAAGAATGATGTAGTGGATTATGTTAGTAAGTGCTTAACTTGCTTACAAGTCAAGGCCGAGCACCAAAAGCCTTATGGGAAGATGCAACCGCTAGAGATACCTGAGTGGAAATGGGAACACATCACCATGGATTTCATAACTAAGCTACCTCGTACAGCTAAGCAACATGATACCATCTGGGTGATTGTGGACCGTTTGACCAAGAGTGCTCACTTTCTGCCCATACGAGAGGCCATCTCGTCAGAAACGTTAGCAAGCTTGTTCATCAAGGAAGTGGTAACCAAGCATGGAGTACCGTTATCGATCGTGTCTGATAGGGATACACGGTTTACTTCGAGGTTATGGAAGAAATTTCATGAAGCTATGGGGACGAGGTTGAACATCGGTACGGCGTATCATCCTCAAACCGATGGACAGTCCGAACGGACGATCCAAACCCTTGAGGATATGCTACGTGCTTGTGTTTTAGATTATGGTGGAAGTTGGGATGATCATCTGCATCTGGCAGAGTTCTCCTATAACAACAGTTACCATTCAAGTATTGGTATGCCACCGTTTGAGATGCTGTACGGTAGACGATGTAGAACCCCGGTGTGTTGGGGTGAGATTGGTCAGAAGGAAATGGGAAGCATAGAAGTGGTTCAAGAAACGTCTTCAAAGTTCGATCAGATCAAAGCAAGAATGAAAGCCGCTCAAGACCGACAAAAGTCTTATGCAGATAAACGGCGGCGACCAATTGAGTTTAACGTGGGTGACTATGTGATGCTCAAAGTCTCGCCTTGGAAGGGGATTATCCGTTTTAGGAAAAGAGGAAAGTTGAGTCCGAGGTACATTGGACCGTTCAAGATTGTAAAACGTGTGGGTGAAGTAGCTTATAAACTGGATTTACCCGATGAGTTAGAAGGAATTCATTCAACCTTCCATGTTTCTCATCTGAGGAAGTGTCTAGCTGATGACACGTCTCACGTGCCATTGATGGATATTGAGGTTGATGAACAATTGAACTACATCGAGCAACCGATAGAGATCGTTGATCGCAAGGAAAGGCATCTTCGTCACAAGATTATACCTTTGGTAAAAGTGATATGGAAACACCGCAAATGATCGGATGCTACTTGGGAAGCGGAGGATGAGATGCGCAAGTTTTACCCTAGTTTGTTTATGTAATAGTTAGGTTTCGGGGACGAAACCTTTTTAAGGGGGGAAGACTTGTAACATCCTAAAAATTTTAATGATGAATAAAGGAAGTTATGTTTAGTGATTTCGCGTAATTAATTAGTATCGGGTAGGGAGCGGGTCTTGGACGTGGATTAATTGAGATGGGTTAAATAAGAATGGGATTTCAGGGATATAAATACCCCCAAAATCCCAAAAATATCTTCATTTACATCTATTTCATCACACACTCAAAACACACACATTCTAACTGATCAAGATTCGAAGCCGAGACCCGAGATTTTGTTGATAGATCTGAGTTGGTAAGGTAAGAACAAATCCAACAAAGCTAATATTACTGAAAATGGTTAGGATTGGATGGGTTAACCGGACCCGAAACCCAAACTGCCCAAATCGGACCTCTAAAACGTCGATTTTAGGCCGATTTGATGGTTGGGATTTGTAGGCGCCGATCATACGATTCCGTGGGTACCAAAATCGAGTTATTTGGCTAAGAAACGAAGGATTTATGGGCAAACAGATCTGCAGCGCGATAACTTCGCCTGCAAGATTAAGTTCGCCTGATGAACTTCGCCTTCAAGCGTAACTTCGCCTTCAAGCGTAACTTCGCCTAAGGATAACTTCGCCTACGGCCAAGTTCGCCTAAGGATAACTTCGCCTGAAGCCAAGTTCGCCTAAGGATAACTTCGCCTGAAGCCAAGTTCGCCTAAGGATAACTTCGCCTGAAGCCAAGTTCGCCTAAGGTTTAACTTCGCCTGAAGCCAAGTTCGCCTAAGGTTTAACTTCGCCTGAAGCCAAGTTCGCCCGAGGTTTAACTTCGCCTGAAGCCAAGTTCGCCCGAGGTTTAACTTCGCCTGAAGTGAAGTTCGTTTAGAAAATAAATTAAAAACCTAATGGAAAATGTGTTAAGACAGTTAATGGAAATAAAATTTTTCCAAGCTGACCTGGCAGCTTAACCCCAGCCAGGGGCTCTGCCCCTTGGACCCCGCTAGGGGCTGCCGCCCCTAGACCCCGCTGCCAGGGGCGCTGCCCCCGAACCCCCGTTCGTTGTGGGTAGTAATTAAGACTAGAAAGATGTTATAAGTAGTGATAGTTAAATTGATATGTATACTTGTTATACAGTCAGCCGTGCACAACTGAAGAAAGGGATTACGATCAACGGAGAACATAACCGTGTTCAGGTGAGTTTCTAGCCCCATTTATGTGTTATGTTTTCGGGGCTGTGTGCATACTCGATATGTTTGTTAATACGCTTATCCTAAGAGATAAGTGTATGCCTTGTGTGAATAATATGAAAGTATGTTGCTTGATGGAACGTGAACGATCTTCGGATATTGCACGTACCGTCAGGTTGTAACGCTATGTATAAGGTAAGTATGTTATGTATGTTTATGTGTATGAACCTGATAAAGATAATAAAAGAAAGAAATGATAATGTATGGTTGTATGGTTACGGAAAGGGTACCGAGCCCTAATAATACTCGAGGTATGATGTACGGTTGTATGGTAACGAAGAGGGAATCGAACCCTACTAATATTCGAGAACTAGGGAACCGAACCCTACTAATATTCGAGGAAAGAGGGTACCGAGCCCTAATAATACTCGAGGAAGGAGGGTACCGAGCCCTAATAATACTCGAGGAAAGAGGGTACCGAGCCCTAATAATACTCGAGGAAAGAGGGTACCGAGCCCTAATAATACTCGAGGAATGTAGGGCGTAATGCTCTTTATAACGTAAGATATGAAGGTAAGTTAATACAAAAGAAAGTAAGAAAGTATGAAAGTAAGAAAGTAAGAAAGTATGAAAGTAAGAAAGTAAGAAAGTATGAAAGTAAGAAAGTAAGAAAGTATGAAAGAATATAATGTTATGTGAATGGTATGATTATGTGATTATCTAGAACTCACTCAGCGTAGCTGACTTTTAGTATGCACGCAGGTGAGTAGGATGAGGCAGCTTGCTTGAGGAGACACATGGCACTGAACAAGAGTCGGGCATCTGAAGACTTATGATGTTTTAACTTTAATGCTTTAATGGGAAAGACAATGAATGTTTTGAGACAAATTATGAATTATGTAATGTTTTATGAAAGTTTTACATTCCGCGTAAATGTTTTAATTAACTCTGATATTTAGAGCTGTGTTTATGAGTAAATCCAACACGAAAGTAGGGTTACCGGTAACGGGGCCTTACAAATTTCCGTTTGCTCGTCTGCTAAGATGAGTATCTCACTCCCCTCTTTTAACTCATTTATACTGTTTTGGGGACATATGCGTGCGTAGATATTTTACTATATTTTAATACTCAAACTTGCAATTGTTAGTCATGTGTGTTTAACAATTTATGCTTAACGTGTTATATGCTTATATGTTTTATTTGAATACATTTCGGAGAGGTCCAACATATTCTCATACTAGTATGATTATACGTCCTTCGTGTTAGCCATCATCAAGTTCATTTGGCATCAAGCTTACCGACAACATATTTACTTGCTCATTTGGTTAAATTGCTTATCTCACTTGACACAGTTTGCTCTTTTATTTATTATTAAATAATCATAAATATCTGGTGTTTTACTCACTCAACCTAGTGTTGAAAAAATTATTGTATTTTTAACGCATATGCAGGTCATCGTGTGATATGATCACCAAGTTGGTTGATTCTTTAGGCAAATGCAAACCTCTAGAGACTTGGGAGTTAGTTTTGTTCTTCGCATCAATAATACCCGCCTGCAAAGAAACTAAAAAAAGGACACGGACCGTAATTTGGCTTTTTTTAAAGGACAAAATTTGAAATTCTGTCTTGTTTAAAAGTATATCAAAATCAAATTCAAGTTTATTACTCTACAACAATAAACTTTCATAAACCGTCATATTACATCAGATTTCAAACTTTTCTCAAAAACCTCTACTTTTTTTCACAACAATAAGCATCCATAAACCACATCACCACCTACTTATACAATTAAATTATATTTAATCAGATTACTTTTATAAGAAATCTAGTCTGTATATTTCACATATAATTCAATGATACACTAAACTTTTAAAAAATATAACTTTTGAAGAAAAAAATATTTGAAAAATATAGCTTTTGAAAAAAAAAGATTTAAAAAATATAAATTTAAAAATAAAGCATTTAAGAAAATAAGAAATTTGTTTGTTAGTGTATATTATGTGTGTGTTAAAATTTATAGACCTGATTATATATTTAATTTCTTTTAACATATAGCCATTACAACATGAATTCAATTTAGTTAAAGAAAAGATGCAAAAGGAATAAAAAAAAGTACATTTTAAGAGTTTATGGTCAATTTCTTAAACCTTTAACAATGAGGATGAAGAATATATATTGGTTAAAGAAGTCATATATGTATTTAACCTAATTCTTTTCCTCTTCCACAGCCGCCACCATCATTCAGTTTCCTACATCTTTCATCCATGGCTTCATCAATTTTCTATTTTAATCCACCAATCAACAAGTAATCCTCCGATATGGTGTCTTAAATTTATGTATTTAAGATAAAATACTTTTCAATTTGGCTTTTGGTGGAAGGCCCACTTCGTCGTCTGTTATAGGGTTGCAGGTTCGGACCTGAATCACAACCACCGCCTTTACATCTGTTGCATCTGCACCATCCTTCGTCTGTGGTATGACATGTTTGTACAGACCTTGGGGCTTGGATCCCGGTGTAGATGCTCTAATATTGAAGTTTGTTTGGTTAGAGGTAATAGAATCTATAATATATATAAACAAAAACATAAAAATCATACGTGTCGCGATGTCGTCGCTCCCCCTTTTTTGGAGTCACCAGATTTGGTTAATTTTTAAATGGAGGCTTCTTATGCATTTGACCCGAATTCACGGGTATGGGTCTTATCAAACCCATATATTTCTTAAACGGGTTATAACATCTCATTAAATTAAAAACTAATCTTACCAAATATTTGATACAAAAATCCTATAAAATAGGAATATGATAAAATTTAATATCTTATTTATTTAAAAAAAGATATATGTTATTTGTAATTAAAAAACCAATTTTATAGTAAAAATAATAAACGGGTCCTGGGTCCCATCAAACTCATATAGTTTTTAAACCGGGTTATAGCATCTCATTTATTTGTGAAACAATTTAATATTAAACCATAAGTATATTATTAACTTTCATACAATAAAAAAAATAAAAATTAAAAAAATAGATAAATATTAAAAACAAATAATATAAAACGACCCCCGTAATACGGGGGATAAAAACTAGTGTACTATAAAATGAAATGGGCATGGTAATGAAATGGAGAAATGCATGAAATGGGTTATTACTATTTTAGAGAGATATTTGGTTACCATACAAGATTGGAATGAATTATTACTTTGTGTTATTTGGTAGACAAGAAAATATGAAGAAATAAAATTAAATTGGTAGTGATTGGCGGTCGTGATGGGAGGTAGGTGGCAATTGTGGTGGACGGTGATGGTGTTTGGTTGTGCCAACAGACGGTGATGGTGGTTGGTGGTAACGATGGCAATAACTATAACATTCGTCAATTTTTAGACCTGAAACACGATCCGTTAATTTTTTTATGATATTTAATTATAGTATCCGAATTATTTTATCTGATCAAATCAATAAATATCTTATTTTATATTTATCTTTGATTATTTATTTCGTTACGCATCACTCAGATTTAATACTTAAACATTTAATATCTGCAATTTAATCCCCTATACTTAGTTTTTACAATTTTTGTTCAAAAAGCCTAAGCCGACACCCCATTCCTTGCTTTCTTGATCCACGATTCAAGCCAAATATCACGGAATTGATACCATCAGATCGTTAATTGAATAAAAATGAGTTAAATCATCGTCTAATCATGGAATATGACAACCAATTGACACCATAATCACTCGATAACAAACCTGCGGCTGACCTAGACCTTGTAACACTATAAATACATGCTTATAATTCAATTAATTGGCCCCTCATATTCCTCGCTACATTCCGAATCATAATCCTCATTCAATTGCACCTTTTAAGAAATTTAAATTTGAGTTTAGATTTGGTGTTCAAGGTGAAACCCTAGGTGACCATTCTCCAGCAATTCGAACTCGATTTCGGTAATTGTTGCATGTGTTATAATCGATTTGATGCGTATAATCAAAGCCCTTTGTCAGTTTTAATTAACAAAGGGAAATTATTGTCAGTTGAGAATTCAAACTTTTAGGGTTTATATGCTTTGGGGTAATTAACAAAGGGAAATTATTGTCAGTTGAAAACTCAAGCACCTACCGCCGCCAGTAACAACGCTTAATCGTTGTAGAGCGTGGGATTAAAACGACGGACCTTGTTTATTATTTAAAGTTGTTATGTTTAATAATGTTTGTAATATGTTGTGTTTTTTATAATAAAATGTTCATCGTTATTGTAATCAATTGAAATGGTAACAAAAAAAATAATACATGACTAATAACAAATAAAACATTACTAGTAATAAACAAATCAAAACAAGTTAATAAACAAAGCAAAACTAAACATTACTTGAAATTTGATCGTGTTACAAATTAAGTTACTAAAACAAATAAAAATTACAAATCTTCAAACTCTTCTTCTTAGTCTTCATCCTCGTCTTCTTCACCACCCGAAATCCCGGAGAAAGCCCTTCCTCCACCTTCTCATCATGAACTGGACACTCTAGTGGTATTCCGTCTTCAAAGTTTGCCTTGTGTTGTATACGGCCCACCGTATCCAAATGATCCTTTAGGCAAATACAAACCTCAAGAGACTTGGGAGTTAGTTTTGTTCTTCGCATCGATAATACCCTCCCACTAATAGAAAAAACCGATTCTGAAGCAACCGTTGAAGCTTGGACGCTAAACAAGTCACAAGCCATGGCGGATAGAAGAGGAAATTCGTTTTGTTTTCCTTTCCGCCAAGCCAAAATAATCAATATTGCAAATTTCATCGACCGTTGCACCCTCAACATAGTTTGCTCCGCTATATCGACCAAGATCACTTGTTGGTGTGTTTCCTCTTTGCCTCTTAACTGCCGATTCACGAACAACATTCATCAAATTTATAAGCTTGTCCTTGCACGGCTTACTTTTTGTTGTTTACCTCCCAAAAGACGACCTTGTGCTTGGACCATAAGGTTGAAAATAATGATCATAAAGTTCTTGAAGGTATTTGTTAAAATTATCCTTCGCTTCTGTCGACAACTTCGGGTCAATCTCGTGCATACCCATGTTTCAACCCCGTTAACATTCCAATAGGGGTTAAAAGCGGCGGCACAAGTAAACACCGACGGTATGTCTTCATAATATTTTAGGAACTTTTCCTTCATTACCTAACAATACCATTGAAAGTTCGTTCTTCTCCTCAAACTCTCTAAAATTCAAGGAAATTTTGTACAATTCTTGCAACACCCAACTACTAGTAGGATAATAAACCCCCGATAACTTAGTTGTTGCGGTTTTGAAAACATCAAGATACTCCAACAAATAACCGACATTGACCCAAACACAGTCGGGAAGCATATCGGCTTCACATTGATCAACAAGATTGTTATGAAAACTTTGTAATGTTTGGCGTTGGGCAAAAGCACACTTGAGCATATGACAAGTTGAGTTTCAACGGGTTGGAACGTCCCAATTCGGCCCCAAATATTTTCTTTCAACCGATTTGCAATAGTTTTTATATTCAAGATGCCTTCTTTTACCACTTTTGAAAATATCTTGTAACATAAGTCTAAAGCAAGTCAAACTGAGACCCATGTTTTCATTGCCAAGACCTTGTTGAACAACCAAATTGTATATGTGCAACACCTCGAACATGAAAAAAATTCCCGTAACAAGGTGATGAATATTTTATGATAAATTTTTACCTCATCCACCAATTCAAACAATTTATCGGCGGTATGTGGGTATGGGAAGTTTTCAAAAGTGATAGTGTGTTTCATCAATTGCCAAGACACCGGATCAACCAAATGAGCGGTGACACAAATGTATGATTCGGGTAACCCGTGTGGTGCCGACCAAACATCACTAGTTAAACTCACAATCGATTGTAAAGTTTGAAAAAAGTCGATTAAATCTTTTTTTTTAACACTCCCACAATTTGATACAATGACGTCTAAGGGTAGTACGACTTAAATGTGTGTATCCCGGTTGTAGAGTTTCTCGAATCAAGGCCGTCAACTCCGGGTTGTTAACGTGGTTAAATGGAAAACCTTGTTGAATACCGAACTTTGTCATTCTATCTTGAACCCGGTTCATGTTGTAACGAAAGAGTGTACCATCTTGACCCAATTCGACTTGGTCGGTTGCGGGAACTTCTTTCAAGGCCTTGCAAAAGTTGTTGTCGATGTGTTTTTTTAAAAGTCGAGTTAGAATCGTGCTTTAAGAAAGTGTCACAAAATTTGCAACGAGCCTTAGTATCACCATTGATCAATATAACCAAATCCCAATTCTTCCATACTTCTTTGTTTCGGGTATGCTCGAGGACGCAACAACTTCGGGGTCTTCTTCAACACGAATCGGGTCAACAAAAACGGATGGAGTAGCCTTCTTGTTAGCCTTAGACTTTTTGGTGCTTGCCATAGTAACAACTAAGAAGTTGTGGAAGTGAGAGGCGTAGGTTGGTCGGGGTTGTAAAACGAGAAGTATTTTTTAGTGTTTTTGAGTTTGGTAGTGAAACAATGGATAACAAATCAATTTATATGAGTCTTGAACATCAAAAACCGGTTCCAACGGCTATATTACCGTTGGAACCGGTTCCAACAGCTATATTTGAGCTGCAGTAGCATTAAGTGGCAAAAACCCGGCGGAACCGGTTATTTTGGGTAGGAACCGGAACCGGGTAGGAACCGTTTTGAGATATAATATCCATAACCGGGTAGGGCTTTCGGGTATATAAATACCCAAACCGGGTATTGGGTCCACCGGGTACGACCTGGAACCGGTTCCGGGTCAGATCCACCGGTTCGGGTTGGGAACCATTTTTTTTTTGCACGGTCTACTTCCGGTAATTGGATGTAATGATATGGCGATTACAAAAGGTTACACGGACCAACATTTCTTACCGACCCCACTGCAGTCAATCAATGAACGGAGAATGAACCAGGCACTACTTAACAACAAACAAACGCCATCGGTTCGGTAGTATTTTAAACTAGTAGACGCTACAAAAGTTAGTTCATCTTTAGTATAACTATGATGTATATACACGTCTAAAAGTTCAACTGAATTTAGTTGCTTCTCATATCTACTAAACAACCACAATTGTACATTTAAAATGTATAAATATAAGGACATTTACTCTACTATCTACGTAGATTGGGTCACGGTACAACAAGTTGTTCTATGCTGACAAATCTCCATGAGTCCATTGGTTTACTAAATAATTACATGGATCCAACTCTTTTGCTAATCCATCCCATTTAAGTGGAATACTTATTTTCTTAACAGTGCAACATATTCTGATTTAGATGCTAACGTTGCATAATTACATTCATATACGAAAATGTTCTAAACCATTGTAAACTTAGCAAATAAATACTGTATTTACAGCAATTAATAAGATAATAATACTTATACTTACATCCATGTTTGGCTCCAAACAAAATTTGTTGACATTGACCATCATTAAGAATTTGAAAATTTGGATCATAATGATTAAGTCTAGATGAACCAAACGCTTAAAGTGGATCAAGAAGCAACATTGCTAAAGCCAAAATAGATGGTCTTTTGATGATAATCATTGAGAGCATAGTCAACCTGAAAGTGACCCATTGGAAACTTGACCCGAACTCCATATCCAACACCAACCCCGTTTCCCAGTTTACCATGTCTTAAGCCCGGATTTCCTATTAAAAAAATGAATCACATTCAACATGTAGAATCAACTTTATACATCTTCAACTCAAAAAAAAAGGCAAAAGTTGACTTGTTAATTAGATTTTAAAAAATTGTCCTGACTATTGATAAAATACCCTTTACAGGGTAAAATAATTTGACAATAAGTCAACATGTAGAATCAATCTTAGCCATCTTTGAACCAAAAACAAATGTAACAATTGAAAATACAGTATTTATCTTAAACACAATGGACGACGAAGTGGGCCTTACCATATAGGGGCATCTTTGGGGTGGGGCTTTGAAGCCCCCAGTGCCCACGTGACGCTGACGTGGCACTGGGGAGAGGCTTCGAAGCCCCTCACCATAAAGGATGGACTTAAAGAGTAAAATAAGTTGACTATTAGTCAGCATGTAGGATAAACTTTAACCATCTTTGACCCAAAAGAAATTCAACAATTGACTTGTCAAATAGATTGAGAAAAGCATCTCACTATTGGTAAAATGTCAAAAATACCATTTTAATGAGTAAAATAGTTTTGACTCTTAGTCAACATGTAGGATCAATTAACCATCTTTGACACAAAAAAAAAATGCAACAATTGACTGGTTAAGTAGATAAAGAGACGTCTACTCTAAATTACCCTTCAACAAGTAAAAATAATTTGACTATTAGTCAACATGTAGGATCAGTTTTAACCATTGTTGACACAAAAGAAAAGTAACAATTGACTTGTCAAGTACATTAAGAAAAACATCATAAAATGTCTAAATACCCTTTTACATGTAAAGTAACTTGACTATTATTTAACATGTAGAATCAACTTTAACCATCTATGACCCAAAAGTATATTGTAACAGTTGGTTTGTCAATTAAAAAAAAAACCATCTTAACTATTGGCAAAATGACACAAATACCCTTTAACAGTAAAATACTAATAAGCAAAAGGGAGATCCAAACTAACCGGGAACATAACGACCAGAACCCAAATCAGATCCAAAATCACAGAACAGAGCACCATCAAGCATATGATTCTGTTAATACAAAAAATGCTTTACTATTGATGAAATGTCTAAAATGCCCATTAACAAGTTACTAATTACCATAGGGAATGTGAGCTCAGCATTAGCAACCAGACAAGATCTACCAGATCCAACTGCACCTTCACCATAACCCCGTACACTACCAAGTCCCCCAATTGCAAACGCTTGGTAAGGAGCTATATCACCTACAATGGACCCACCTGTAAGACTGTCGCATAAAAATCATGTGACTAAATAATATTAAAAAAATTATTACTTTAGTTTTTAGTGAATATTTTATAAACAATTTACCTTGCCAAAAGAAATCCAGGGCCCACTTTCACTCCCTTTGAAGCAGCAAACTTGAATCGGTTGAAGATTAACCATTTTGACATTAAAGGAATCCCTTGTTCTATTTGTAGACTAAACTGAACATAAAACATATTTCAAAAAAAAATTACAAATGACAATAAGCTCACATTAGTGTTAATTACACAAATGGTCCATGTGGTTTGGATGAAGTAACACCTTTGGCTGCTAAGGTTTAAAAGTACAAGTCTGGGGTTTGTGGTTCAGTTAGTAACGTGTTTGGGATATAAGGATAACTTGACTTGTATACACATTAAACATATATATATATATATATATATATATATATATATATATATATTGATAAAAAATTTAATTTGAACCACTCCTTAATATACACACGCATAGATATATATATATATATATATAGTTAGTTAGTTTCTAAAAAGGGTATTTTGGTCATTTTACCTTAAGTTAACAGAAAAGTAAGCGGAAGTTAGAGCCTTAAACCCCAAACTTGTTACTTTTAAACATTAATATCCAGATATGTTACTTGAGTCAAACCACAGAGGCCATTTGTGTGATTAACTCTTCACATTATATACAACAGAAAAATAATTTAACAAGAAAAGAATAATAACCCGAGTAAAACTATGGTCATTTGCCTTAGCGAATCTGGACTCCTGTTTCAACACTACCATATTATCATCACGAGTACCGCTGCATTACAGAATACTATGAGATATCTTTTAGAGTGCAATATTTTTAAAAAGTTAACATTTACAGAATATGGGTAAATTATAAATACCTGCAAGTCACCGGAAATCCATGTAGATCTCTACTTATTGAGTGGCCATCATCGTTGACTGGACGCACATGCTACATACCAATTTGACCAAGGTCAAACAAATCATTTCACAATAATAAAATTACAATCCATTTGTAACAACAATTTGATTTCATGTATTTGTAACAAAAATATGATTTCATGTATTTGTAACAAAAATTTGATTTCATTTATTTGTAACAAAAACTTGATTTGATGTATTTGCTATCAATTTTAGCTACTAATTCAAAGTTTAGTATTATTAATCTGTTTGGCATTTAAAAGTCAAAACTCGATGTTGGAGGTTCAACCTTGACAGGTTGAGTGACGTATCATAAATATTTGAATAAAATAATTTAAACGATTGTACTCATTAAAAATAGACTACGGATATTTTACAACATGTTTGACCCGTACATCCTCTAGCTAAGCTTCAATATTTGATTCATTAGAATTCGTTCATACTTTCATTTATGTTCGTAAGCTCACGTTTGTTTATATATTCATTTAAATTTATTAGGACATCACAATTTAATCTAGTTTTATATATTTTCAATCACTCGTTAATACTTAGTCCAGTTGTATATACTTTTAGACCGAACATATTAATATTCATGTCTACTTTGTCTTATAACCAGTGTTTGCTCGGTTATATTTTCTTTTGTATTCATTCACCAATGTTTAGTATTGTCCGTTTACGTTCATGAACCGTTCATTTATACTATTAATAAACAAACATGAACAAGTTTATTTTCTTAACAAGCGAATATGAACAAGAAAACCCAGTTCGTTCAATGTTCATTTTCAATCATTTGTTGGGTTATAGTTAAACGTTTGTTGGGTTATAGTTAAACGAATGAACACGAAGAAGCCTCGATGGTGTTCTTTCGGGTTTGTTTACAAGCCTAACCCGGTCTAAATAGCCACATGTACATAACACGCTCTCCTTTACCTCAAACTTTATACTAGTTTTACTGCTCCAATTGGAACTTCCGGGCTCATCAAGATCTAAACCTGCAGAGAATCTACAAAGATTCACACCTCCACTTTGAGTTCTTGAAAAGTTATCAACAGGCACACCATGTATTCCAACTTCAGGTGAGACCGAATGCTGGTTAACAAAATTGACTCTTGTAAGATCTAGTGGTTCTTAAATGATTACTGTTATTGGTTGACAAAAAACGTTAGATATTAACAAACCTGAAGAATAAAAGAATGTTGAGCAAGCCATTCAGGCCTCGGTTTCCTATATGCGATCAATACGTTGGAATCCGAAAGCCCTTTGTCCCATGATACATCAAGCTTCTCACTTTTTCCAAATAAGTTTGGGTGTTTTATACACAAACTGCAATAATAAATAAATAAAAAAAAAAAGTAAGTATATAAGTTGTACATAATTGAATTCACATGAAAACAAATATGTAAGTAAACATGTTGTGCAATTAAAATGATAATCATACCTCCCAACAATAAGTGAAAGAGGGCTGCCAGTGCCTGAGTTTCTGTTTCACATCAAAGGAAAATGAATCAGAACAAAAGAGTAGCCAATCAATTAAACTAAAAATAACGTAATTTACTGCTTCCTACATTACATGTTTGTTTGTATTGATTCATTTAGATACTTTTCATGCCATGCTATTCGAGCCAGGGGACTCACTCCGCGGACCCTACCAATAACTCTGCTAAAATTTCAAAAACTAAACTCAGTTTTAACCGAAAACCTAAACCACAGAAACAGAAGAGTTTGTAAAATTTCAAAAGGCGTTTGGTTCACATAATCTAAATGGAATATAGAAGAAGAAGAAAGAAAGACCTGAAAGAATGAAGCATCATAGCAGCACATAGCCTGTGCGTGAAATCGACATTGAAATCGATCTTAGCTGTATGAAATAATAACAACAGAAATGAATCAGCAATGAAATGGAAATAGTATACGATAGGCACATTTTCCTTTCTAGGGTTTAATAATTTATTTATAAATAAATAGAGACCTTTGCCGGCATGTACGCTCTTCTGAGCACCCATCAATCAGATCAAATTAAAGGGCGTACGTTTTGAATCATACAATACAATTAAAGGGTTGATTGCAAACTCAAGGGTTTAATATTATGCTGAAGAAGAAGAACTAGAAACGGTTGATGGTTCAGACGGACGGAAGCAAGCCAAGTTATCTCTTTCTCACTTGGTTGGTTTTGGTATATTGCACGTTTCTTGCCTTTTTTCTTTCTATTTTTTCAATTTATAAAACTAAACTGAAGAAACTATCAACTTGCTCAAAATCCGTTAAAAAATCGATTCAACTATCTAAACCGAGCTAAATCATTTGTTTCCACCAGGTTAAGAGTGACCAAGATATTTATATAAATATATACTAGTCAGGTACCTGCGCAATACAGAGGGAAACAATACGTAAAGGTTGTTGGCAAACCAAGCCTAGCTCGAGCTCGACTCAAACTTCAATCCGAGCTCAACATCAAGTCCGTCTTAATTATTTTGATATTTATATAATTTAAGTTCTTTAATCATATTTTTATAAAACATATAAAAGAAAAAAAAATTAAAGTTGAGTAATATTTAGATAATAATATGTGGTCAAAGTTGTAATTATTTCTTAAACTTTGATTTGTAATAACTAGTAAGTTTGTTTATGTTTTTTATAAAAAAGATAAGGGCTAGATATGTAATTAAATGAAACATGAGATTATAAAGTTTATTCTTTAGACTATCTCCATCAACAATCGTATAATCTCAATCTCACATTATAAAATTTATTTCTCTCTCCTCAATCTACATAATTTAATTCACCCCAATCTTTTACACACATTCACAACTCATGCCAACTTAAAAAAAAGTATTTTTTAACGAAGTCCGTTTTAAATAAAATTTATGTCGGAATGTTCATAATTTTTTTTAAGAAATATCATGTATTTAATTATTTTTTTTAGTTCGAATATTAAAAGTTAATTGAATAATTAAGTTATTGGGGGTTAGTTTGGATTGCAATCTGGGTTTGCTCTACCAACCCAGATTGCCAATCTAGATTGGTAAATTTTCTCTTTCAATTTTTTTTTAACTTTGGGCCCACCAATCTCATTATGAGATTGCCAATGGGAGTAATCTTATAAATGTGTGCATTCATGCATAATTTCATATAGTAATGAATTGTACATTTTAAACCGTCCATCTGTTTTGAAAAAAATTTATACTGAAACGTCAACAAAAATAAACGCGTTTAAATAGGTATGTTTGAAAATTTTTTAATCTTATTTTTGTAAGGCATATATGAAGAAAATCAGAAAAAATAAAGTTGAGTAAAAAGTAGTCAATCATGAGATATCAAAGTTGTAACTATTTTCTTAATTCACGAAATTTAAGGAAAGTTAAGGTACTATACTTGTAATTATTTTGATAAAAATCAAATGAACGTGGGTTTTATGTGTGTAAAAGACAAGTGTATCCCTAGTTAAATATGTACCTCATGCTTTAAGTGTTGTAAATTACTTAAAAATTGGTGTTTTAATTTACCCGTGTTTGGTGTATTATATATTATAGATATAGATATAGATATAGATAGAGAAAAATATGATTTGCGTCCATGTGGTGGATGGGCATTACATGTCTCATTCTCAATTAGAGTGATCTATGCTAGAGTTGCACAAATCAGGTATTTTCTAATACCCGGGTTCAGGTATGGAACCGGTATCGGGTATTGGAAAATCGGGTATTGAGAAAAATCAGGTAGAGTTCGGGTAGGGTATTGAGGAGTAAAACTCAACCCTATGTACCCAGGTAGGGTATAATCGGTTTCGGGTATTGGAACCGGGTACGACCGGGTATTAATATCCGGTTTTGAATTTGTAAGTTTTTTATACATTTTTTAATTTGTTTAAAATTTAAATTTTCTTTGTAATTTATAAAAATAATTAAACTATATTACAAAAACCATAAATCCACTTAATTACAAATTATTTACTTAATAATACGCATTTTACAAAAACTTAAACATAAAAGTTGTGAAGTAAACATAAAAAAATATACTATAAAAACTCATGTATTATTTCGGTTATTAGAAAATTGGTATCGGGCATCGGGTAAAACTGGGTATCATTTATAGGGTATGACCGGGTCCGGGTATTTACAGGTATAAATCTGGTATGGTTCTGGGTACGGGTATTGACCTCAAAATACATACCCTATCCATACCCTACGGGTAGAGTTGCAACACCGCGTCTTTTACTCTATAAAATTTGAGCCTGATATACTAATTTAATGAGTATAAGGACCAAAAATGAAAATTCTGAAAACCTCACCCATAGAGGTACGCGACGGGGCAAACATAAGCCCATTGCGTAGCGCGAGTGACTTGCACAACAACCCAGATTTGGGCGACGTGGCGATACGCGATGGTTCAATTCATTAGACCATCGCGTAGCGCGATGACGAGGATCAGTAAGTGGACACGTGTCCAACTATGTGTCAACACGTGGCACGATATGACAAGCCACGTGTCACCACCAAATAAGGCGGCGCCAAATTGCGGCGTCGCGATACGCGACGGGGTGAGAGGAACCCATCGCGTATCGCGACGGGTACCAAAATTCGCCTATAAAAGGGGGGTGACGGGCATTGAGCCCATTCATCCCAATTTCACCTCCATTTACACACACTTAGCATAGGAAGGCGTGCCCGATTGTCGTAACGAGTCGACGTGCCATTTTCTCGAAGTTTGTGCAAGTAAAGAAGTTATAATCAAGTAGCAATCACATAAGCGAGTAGATCAAGATCCTGCTTTTTTCTTATTATCATTCTAAGTATCCGATCTAAGGTAGGAGTTATTGGTAAGTTATTTGAATTATAGCTTAGACAATCAATCGGGGCTATGGCCTTTAACCTTGAAAGTATTTTTGTAAACATTCACATTTATAAACAAGTTTTCATAAACGTTACTTCATAGCAAAGTAATGTTAACCAAAGATATATTTTGACGGGCATGTAGTAACTGTAATGGTGATAACATTAGTAGTAAGTTTCTTGCCTAAGGAAAAGTAATTCGTACAAATCCCAATCAACCGAGGGACCCGTTTACTTACCTAGAGAAACTTACCAACATGTTATAACCTATAAGCCAAAGCATGCAACATCAAACGTCACATAAAAACTAAGTGTTTTATTCACAATCAAAGATAAACGATTTCAAGGTTAAGCTTAGCAACCATAGCTTAATCAAAACATCATTTATATTTATACAAACCTATTATGTATAGGTTAAATATCACCCACAATCAATCAATCAGTCAAGGTTTCCAACACCGACGGTACAAGTGAATACGTTAACCTTTTTAATCAGTCAAAAAACATTTATACTCGACAAGATAAACGGGTGTTTGTCTTAACGAGTCAGTCAATGTATTCATGAGATCATGTGATCTCTAAAACGTTATAATACAAAGTAGAGAATAAAATCAACTCAGACCGAATTTGCATGTGTCTGGATCCAAACATAACTGTTAAGCCTAATCAGTCAAAGGCTAGGTAGCCGTAGGCTAAACGGTCATAACTAGTTCTCTGTTCAAGGCCTCGTGGCTCGGAGAATACCGTTATGTGTATAGGGCATGGTACATATATCGGAAGTAGAAATGCTTCCGCTGAGCTTGTCGAGAAAACTATATTTGTATTGTAATGTCATTAAATGTTTTATAGAGTCATACGTGTTCATCAGCATATAGCTGACGTATTTTTCCAACCCATTACAGGTAATTAAGCATAAGTAGCATTAGCAAGGATTGGAGTCTTAATGAAGATAGAAGCGCGTACAATATGGCTCCATTTTTTATAACTAAAATTCTTGTAATGTGAAACATATATTTTGTAAACTAAATACTTGGGTATTTAATTTCCAATAAATTTTCAATGTAAATTAATATTATATTCAAACCTAAAGTCTTCCGCTAAAATTAACCCATAACTCTGATATATTTACAAAACAGGTACCAACTTGTGGTCACACGCCTAGGCCCTAAGTCGGGGTGTGATAAGAGTCGGTTCCAGTTTCAGGTATAGAAACCCGGGTATAAAAAAAACCGGTTCCGAGTATTTTTTTAGGGTCCGGTTCTGGTTACGGGTTTTTTTTGCACCTCTAATCTATGCCATTGTTGTTTTCCATCGGGCACACTGCAACTCATGCCGTCAGAGTTTTCATCTACCTCAAGGGCAATATCATCATTTTACCATACCAGTCCCGTATTCAAATATGAACAAAGACATAGTTTATTAATTACTAGTAGTTTACCCGCGCGATGCTGCGGTGATGACAATATGTTTAAACAGATTTTTAGTAGTTACAACTTTTTAAACATATGGCACGATACACTTTTTTCAAAAAATGAATGTTATTTTTTGTACGTTACAATTACTATACGAATCATAAAAAACAAACTTTATATGATCAAAACTCATTTAGCTGAGCATTTTTACCTGAACCAAATCTATTATGGTAGTCACGGTTATTTTGAAGTTTTTTGAAACTTTCATGCACGACCAAAAATTTAATGTTCACCCATAGGCAAAATTGATATTTCCTTTAAATGACACAAATTCGTTTTGCATACGATTATTATGACGCAAACCATAACCTATTATTTTTAAAAGATATATCGAACTCATTATGCTTATAACATGTTTTAACCAGAATCATAGTTGCCAGTTTATTTTTAATGTCCCAAACTCATTTTACTTATTATTCATCTTAAGTTGAACAAAACATTAACTTTTTTTTTGCCTAAATCCATTTGGCTTACATCCCGTCATAACACGAACGCATTTTAACATATTAAAGTCCTAGATCGTTAATCCGAAAAAATAAAAATATTAAAAAAATGATGGAAACTCATTTTACTAGGCATTTTGACCTTAACCAAATATACTATGTTAGTCACAGTTATTTGGGAGTCTTTTGAAACCTTCATAAACGACCAAATATTTAATGTCTACCCATAGCCGAAATTGATATTTTTTAAATGACTTGGATTCATTTTGCATATAATAGTTTTGACGCAAACCAAAATCATTTTTTAAGATGACTCAAACTCATTATGTTTTTAACATTTTTTAACCAAAACCAAAATTGACAACTTTTTTTTCTTAAATGACTCGAACTCATTTTACTTATTGCTTGTTTTGGCCTAAGCAATATTTTAAACTTTTTTATACTGACATAAACTCATTTGACTTACATCCAGTTATAACTCGAAGGCGTTTCGACCTGACAAGGTCCTCAATCGTTGACCCGAAACAATAAAAGTATTTTAAAGAAAATGATCAAAACTCATTTTGATATTATTTTGACTTGAACCAAAACTGATATTTTTTTTAATTGAAACGAAATCATTTTGGTATAAATTTATTACATGTGTACAAATATTTTTTCATTGGAACGCTAACAAAAATTAACATGTTGTGATTGCATGTTTGAAATTTATTAAAACGTATTATATTCAAAGATATAAATGAAAAACAAAGAAAGAGAATATATATTATTATATGGGTAAACTTAAGGGAATGAAAGAGTAATTATTAATTAAATTTACAAAACTTGAGTTTAGTTGAAGGGTGAATTTGTAATTATATTTTAGGTTTATAATTGCATATTTGAGTTGTACTTTTATGCTTAATTGACCTGTACATTATAATCAACACCTCAAAATAAAACAAAATTTACATCGAAACGTCAACAAAAATAAGCATATTGCAATAGTAAGTTCTTTTTTGTTTAAAACACAATATATTAAAAGATATTAAAGAAATAAAAAATTTAAATGAAATTGTCAATTAAATGAGTAAAGATAAAGAGTTTATGTGTAACTACTTTACAAATTAACAAAGTTATATTGAAGTTGAAGGGTTAGTTTTGTAACTATTTTCTAAAGTAAATATTCTGCACATCATGTCAAAACTACTATATTACCCTCAAAATTTCAAAATCTAATGCATTAGTGATTGTATATAATGCATTAGTGATTTTACCTTTTAAAATTTAAGAGGTCCTTCACTCATGCTTTATATATAGTATAGATTAAGGAAAAATAGTGTAAAGGAAACATTTGTAGTTAAATAAAAAAACCATTTCAGACTTTTTTTCACTATCTTTTTATCATTCATCCTTCTCTGACTCAGAAAAAACATACCAATATTTATCAGGGTAAATAAATTCTTTGGTCTTCAGTTATACATTTAAATAGTATTTACCGTAAAACTATAAATGACACGTTACTCGTTACATACCACAAAGTCGCAACCAACATATAATATACCAGCGACCTTAAAAGTCAAACCAAATAATGATTTATACTCTTATATTCATGTGTCTGAACACCTCCAACAACATGGACAAACCGACCCGAAACCAAATTTTCCACACAACTAAACCCGACAGAGAACCAAACTATTAAAGGGTACATCGGTCCAGGTCGATTTCTCAGATAACACAAGCCGAACCGAATGTTGCTGACCGCTACAATCCATCAAACGCATCAATATGACATGATAAATTCATACAAAACATAAATAATTCAATTTTATCCAGTCTTATTACTTAGCCATAACCGGTCCAACATTAGCCGACTTCTGATACACCCTCACAACCGCCATCCCATCACTTCCGTCATCTTTGACCCTCCACGCTCGATCCTTCTTTCTTTGAGTCTTTTTATGCTGCTTATAAGACGCACCCGAACTCACCTTTTCCCTAGCCCCATGAGCCGCTTTAACTGAACCTAAACCATTAGCCATGTCAAAAGACTTAAGGTCATCCATGACATCATCAAGCCTTGGCTCGGACCCACCTGCATCTTCCCCTGTTTCGTCATAAGAATCTGAATCATCACCCTCACTCAAGTCAGACTCGCCTGCATCGCTTAATCCCGCCTCTTCATCTGACACGCCCGGAGGCAGTTCATAGTGAGCCAGCTTCCCGTCAATATAATCCTTCAATATTTGACGGGCAGCTTTTGTTTCATCGGGTAACCCACTCGATGCAACGTACCCACGAGACGCGCAATACGACCGGAGAAGCTCGGATGCAAACGGAGGTCGGTTTGCAGGCTCATACGGCTTCGGCTTTGGTAGCTTGATGTTGTACACGCCCTCGATGACGTGGCGTGGGACCCGGTCAGCGACCACTTGGACGGCCTCTCGATGCTCGGTCATTCTGTGAATCGGTAAAACCCCGGAAGCAATCATTTCATATCTCGAGCTTGTGAAAGACGGGAATACTAATCCAGGACAGTCGCATAAAGTCAACTTTTCGGTTATTATGAGTGTTTGGAAATGTTTGGTCTTCCCTGGAGTTGATGTCACACCTGTTCGTTTTGCACCGACTAACGCGTTAATTGTGGAACTTTTACCGACGTTAGGGTACCCCACAAATCCCACGGTTACATGGTCGGTTTTCGCATCGGATGACTTCTGGTGTTCGGTTGCCAAATCTGTAGACTTTCGGTGTGGATCGGGTCTCATATTGACTATTTCCTCCACTTCCGATTGTAAACGGGATAGTAACTCATCCCTTCCGTATATTTTTGTGTCCTGGTCAACTGTTTCTTGGGAAGAAAAAACAGATTTTTTTCCTTCTAATTCTGCTGTTGCAGCCTTTGCAGACCAAAAGAGATACAGAATATCATGCATCTGGAAGTACTCGGCCCATTTCAGTCTGCAATTGTAGCCAAATATGTGTTAATTTGGGAGGTGTTTGTATGTGTGTTTTAAACATGATTTTGAGATACTCAATGATAAGAATTCAGATAATCAGCAATTCAGTATTAAAGATGGAATTTGAATTTGTAATGATTGTATTATTAGATGTAGTGTTTGGTAAATCTAATAATTTGACATATAAAATTAGCAAAAAAGGAAAGTATAGTGTCAAGATGATATTTTATAAAATGAATAAAAGTATCACAGAAGTAGATAGTAAATACTGATATGAAAAAAATAGATTTAATAAAATGTACCATCCTATCAGTACGGTTGCAACTGGTAACAAAAAATACTGATATATTGAAATAAATAGATAACCGATTATATAAGACTAACCTCACAGAATATGGTAAAAGATCCGCTTTATTAATCAAAAGCAGTGTCCTTTTATGCTCATCTATCTCTCTAGCATATGCCTGTGTTTATTAAGCATTCGATTAATAATCCAACTCATTACATAATAGCACTAGAAGATACTTGTTAAAAAACCCTTTCTGAACTAATGATTGTCAAAGAAAACTAGGACTCAAACAGAGAAAAAACATGAACGTTCACTAAAATACATGTTTCTTGCAGGAAACAAATCTGCTTTTAAAACCAACTTGTTTAAGGTGCTGTTTGTTTTTGCAGACATAAACTGTCTGTAAGCTGATTTCATCTGTTTTTATGTCTGCAGCTGAAGATGTGGTCTGAAGCTCTGTAAGCTGAAAAAATAAGACTGTTTGTTTTTATAAGTTAACACTGTCTGCATAAACTGAAAATACAAACACATTAATTAATAAATTATTTATTAATTCATTAATATCACCAAGAAAGGGAAGTACAAGGAGTTCCAGAAGACGATGTAGAAGAAACTCCATTGTTACTATTCGAATCACCACCGCCACAAACGTCTTCGTCGTCGCCAGAAGACGTCTCCTCCGTCTCCAACCGTGACGGCGACGTGTCCGGCGTCTCAAACGGCGTATTTCCGGCGACCCTACTCTTTCTCCCGTTTTCCTCACCGTTGTACACCGGATTCGAAATGGATGGGTGGCATGGGCGATTAATCCCATCGGGACCGGAATGGCGGGGGCTCAATCGTTTATCGCGTTCAAGGGTTCCAACGGATCGATGACGGTGAAGACGTATAATATTAGCTCCTACTCGTCAATTGTTGAAGGGAAGATTGCGTTTGAAGTGCCGGAGGCTAGTGCTGAGTTTTCCGGTGGGGTGATGAGGATTTTTGCGACGATGAAGTTGCCGGAGGCGATGACGGAGGTGAATCATATCTGGCCGGAGTTTATGGGATGCTTATTGTTGTTTTTGGATGGTTGGAGAGGAGGCAGCAGGAGAGCAGGTAGGGTGAAGATGTGTGAAGCAATAATTTTTAGCTTCTTTTTTAAGATAAAAGAAGCTGATTTCAGATCTTATCTTAAAAAAAAAACAAACAGTCTTCATGGGTGATGTCTGCGCGCCTGCAGACATCACCCCTCCTGCAGATGTTTTAATCAAAAACAAACACAACCTAATTTTATTCGTATATATATTCATCATGATTCAATAGGTTATTGGTGTGTTCTTCACAACGTTATTGAACAAAAGAAAGTAAATATATAACTTATGAATACATATGCTACAAAATCATACGGTTTTAAAAAACAAGATTACCTCTAGGTCAGGACATCGATAAAACAGTGGATCCCGTGCATCAACAACCATGACAAGCTAGAAAAGGTAGAAAAAGTTAGTAGCTTGAAATAAAACAAATAAAAAATGTATATTCACTATATCAGAAAAAACAGCAAAAGAAAAATATAGGCGCAAGTATCGGTGATAACACTCACCAAATCACTACGTTCAACAACCCTCCAAAGTTGTCTCCATATATCCAGATTCTTCTCAAATGGTGTAAGAACAAGATTATCATTCTCCTCGAGCCTGCAAAACAAGAGGGATAATTAGACTTGTAAATGAACCAAACATTTAGCAAACAGTTCGCGAATTTAAAAAGCAAACAAACATGAACAAGAAAATGTGTTCACAACCCACGAACATGAACACATGCCTCATTCATGAACAATCCGTAAGTTAGTTCCTTATAATTTGTTTATATTCATTTGTTTACGTTCATATAAGTTTGTTAGTTTACGTCTGTTTATGTTTTGTTAATTTACATTTTTTAGCATATGCACTCAAAACGTTTTGGCCTATTACAACTTAGCCTAGTTTAAATAACTTATATTAGGTCCAACCAAAATAGTTCTTCACATTTCTTTTAACTAGCTGTTCCAAAAAAATTTTCCTTTTAACTAGTCTTAGCTCAGTTATGTGCATACATCTATGTTCAGTCATAATGAACAAACATGAGCAAAAACCAACTTCGTTTAATGTCCACGTTCGATCGTTTGTTCACCTTAAGTTACACGATTGAACACCAACATGCTCCATTCGTGTCCGTTCAGTTCGTTTACAATACTAGTGACAAGGGTCATCATATTTTATGTTGGTAAGCAACATTATTAACATGGATGCTAATCCAAACTATCATGAGGAAAATTTAAATTTCTAAAAAATATATAACCTTGCAAGACTACGGCGCCAAACTAAAAAGGCACGTCTTTCATTAGCATCAAGCTCTTCAACAGTCATGTTGGCATTCCATTCTGGTCTGAAAAAATAAAACAAAAAAGATTTAAAAAAGAATTTAGAGCCTTAAATATGCAAATAAAACGTAATGGTATTAAAAGATGCATACCTTCGTGGAACACTAAGACTGCTAGCATGTAAAGCCTCTTCTTTCTTTTGATTTTCTCTTCTTTCTTGAGGAGTCAACTCACTCGTGCTAGAACCCGACTCTCTATGTGATCAAAGAAACCATAAATTTGGCCATCCACAATATAGACCAAAAAACAAAAAGATGACAATAAGCACATTGTAGGCTGATGATGAAGTGGATATCTTAAATTGACATATAAGTATCAGAGTAATTCAGCTAATAATGACAAATTTTCTTTACTGTTCTATTAGAGTCACTTGAGCTTTTTACTAACAACAAAGGCAAATCAAGTTTCAATATTTTCCCATTATTAATTTTATTATATATATGTTATAATTAAATTACCAAAATGGAAAGAACACAAACATTGGTTTGTATTTAGTGATTATTATTCTTTTCAAGCTTTACCGGAAGTAAGGTAATTGTGAAGAAAAAAGGTCACTAAAAGGTAACCAAGTGTCATAATTGCTCCATTTAGGTTATTCAAATTAAACAATTATGAAAATTTCACAATAATGAACCAACAATGAAACTTGAGTAACTTCACTTGAACAATATTCATGATTATATCCTACAAACTTATAAACAGTCCAGCTGGACCGCCTACATAAATCGCAGTTATATTAATTTCAAGGACATACAACTGAGTTAACTAAACCCACAATAATTATAATAACCAGAAATCTTAAACCAATTTTGCCAAACAATAACAACTTATTATTATTACCACGAGTAAGCAATAAGGCTATGTGGGGGCTACAAAATGGGGCGTTTTGCGCCATGTGGCGCCAAGTCAGCAAAGGGTATGTTTTTGTTTTTGGGGTGTAATGGTGTAGGGGCTACAAATAGTAATATAATATATATATGTATATATATAACACACACACAACATATTAAATTAATAATATTCTTTACAACAATTCGCCGGACAAGAATATGTCGCCCCCCCCACATTTCGCCCCGCAATTCGCCTAGGGGGGCGGTGTTCGCGCCCCAAAACCCCCCACTTTTCGCCCCTTTTATCGCCCACTACACATGGCCTAACTGAACTAAAAAACCGATGAAACCGAACCGAAATTAACCAATGAAACCGAATTAACTGAACCAAACCGTTTGTAATTTCATATATTTCTAGCTTCTATACCTCCATCACATGTATTTCATGTTTGATAACACCATTTCACGTATTGATAATACATTACATGTATTTCTAAGAACTAACTTTAGCTCAAATTTGATTTTGGTTATTAAGCAAAACTAAACCGATTGGTTAATTTGACTTAGACTATAACCCTAAACCCACATATAATTTACAATGATAACATCATTAACTGTAAAAAAACAAATCACAAGTAGGGTTTGAAAAGCAAAAGAACATACAAATCAATAAGCGTGTTGACGGCGGCGGGGTTGTCGACGGAAAACAAGCGGACGGCTTCGTCGGCTTGCTGGATAACGGCGTCAATATCGGCAACGTCGGTGACGGATTCAAGAACCTTCTTGTGTTGTTTATAGTAAACCTGACCTTTTTCTTTGGATTCTTGGATTTTGTGGTTGTGATGCTTCACTAGGGCTCTTCCTAACCCTGATTTATCGTTTTTCCCCATTGATGATGATTGATTAATATGTTGAATTAGTTTTATGTTAATACGGGTTGCAGCAGAGTGTGAAACTGAAAGAGGCAATCGGCAGCCTAGATGGAACAAGTAAAGTAAAAGACCTAAATGGTTGATGTTAGCCACCTTTTATAGTGTTCTCATTCAATGTTATACGTTTTATATTTGTTAAAAAGTATATCAAAATCAAATTAAAGTTGATTTCTAAAGGCTGGTTCGTTAGCAAGCGCTAAACTAATAAAAGAGACGTCAAAGGTGTGAATGGTTAAGAGTGTTTAAACCACCAAGATCTGAACAAGTTGATATCTGTTTAGTTGGACTTATAAATAACTATACAAAATGTTATGTTAGTGCACGGTTTTGTCGTCTCTAATCTTTGTATTTATCGTTTGTAATTTATTATTATTATTATTATTATGAAAAGATATTTTTATAATATTAGTTAGTTTGTTAATGTAATGGTTAATTCGTTAAGGATGTCTAACGAATTACCTAGTTCGTTATATGTAATGTCCATTCGTTAAGGATGTTTAACAAATGGAATGTAGTTTCGTTATGTATGTTCCCATTCGTCATGGAATGTTGACGAATGGGGCATAGCAAATCTCTTATTCGTTATGTTTTCCTTTTTGAGTCTGTAAGTTAACGAACTTGGTCCAATTCGTTACGAGATGTGTAACGAATTGGTATCCATTGTCTATATATAGGGTGTTCATACCCTGTTAATTTAAGTTTTTGAGATTTAAAGTAACAAACCTCTGTCAAAACTCTCTCTCTCAATTCTTCGTTAACCTATTAAGTAAGCATATCATGAACTAGATCCATTAAAGTATTAGATCTAATTCCGGTAATTGATATCGTTTAGATCTGATCTGTGTTTTACAGACTATCTTACCCTCTGAACTATTTTATGCTGAATGAAATGCATCTTTTTGTTTAAAACTATGAATGATAAATAATTATAAAAAGAAAAGACAAAACATCATAGAAAATTCAAATTGCACATTATTACTTCAAAATCCATGGAAACATACTAAAATCCAAATAGAAATTAATACTTTGTTTACCATTTTAATTTTATTAATTTAAAATTAGTCGAGTAGCTATCTCGTCACGCAAAGTAGTCATATACTCAACGCCTTGTGAACCCATTCTATGTCGTGAACCAACTCGCCATCACTTTCTTCGCCTTGTATTTCAGAAAAGATGGTGTTCTCATCGTAGTCCAAAAATAATTGATCATGGATATTGCATTTACTTATAAAGTTATGGACAGCAAAACATGCAATCACTATGTCTCTTTGTATTGGAAAAGAAAAGGGAGCCATTCTCTTTAGGATTGGGAATCTAGCCTTCAAAACACCATACGTGCACTCAATGACATTTCTGAGTTGTGTGTGAGCATGATTGAATCTTTCTTCCTTAGTTAATGCACGTTGTCGTCGAAAATCAGCTAACCAGTACCTCGTATTGCGGAAAGGAGTAATAAATCCACGAGTGTTAGTGTATGCAGCGTCGCAAAGGTAGTATTTGTCTGTAAATGTGTATCAATTTTTTTTACAAATACGGTTGAATATATATATATAATGTATTTAATTATAAAAGTTGAAAAATGATTAATAACCTGGTGGGGGGAAAGGAAAACCGGAATTTAGGTTAAATGCAACTTCTTTTAAAACTCGTGAATCATGTGCAATGCCCTCCCATCCGGCCCATACAAACGTGAATATCATATCAAAATCACAAATTGCTACCACGTTTTGATAACATTCACCTCTTCCTCTTCCATTATAATGAGTTTGTTGATCAGTAGGCACGACCGCATGTATAAGACTTCCATCTAACGCACCTATTGCCCCAGGAAATATTTGTTTTAGCTTTTTATGTCGGTCTGAGGTATTTGTGATTGCATTAGAATATGTTGGAATAATAACTTCTCTTGCGAAATTCATCATTGCAGTTAGGACCTCATGAAAAAATCTATGAATCGCTTCCGTTAAGTGTTGAAACCTTCGTTTAACCACTCGAAAACGTCATTATGTCCTATAACAATAAAAAAACATAGCCACCTTTTCTTCCAAACATATTGACCTACTACTTTGCAACCAATTTCTTTGCTTAAAAATGATTGCACAATAGTATATATGCATCATGTGAAAGACACATCATCTCATAACATTGGGTAGAAGATCCATGCAACAATTTTTGTGTATATGCATGACCTCTTAATGCCGAATTTAGGTCTCTTATCCTTTCAATTCTTCTTGAGGCTAATCCTAGCCAATGCCAACAAAGGAAAATGAACACTATAATCTCATTGTCTGAGTCCATAGGCTACCTGTCACAATAGTTGCCAACATTAAAAAAATATTAATAAGATAACATCCGGGTAATCCATGACATAACATCCACATAACATTACAAGATTATCCTACAAACCGAACATTACAAAATCCTACATAACATAACCTAAAAAAAATCCAAAACATCCATAAATAAAAATAAAATCCCAACATAAGATCCAAAAATACATCCACATCATTATATCCATGACACATAAAATCAAAACAATCCATACTTCGCTCCTGCATTCTTAACCCATATCTCACAAACGGGCGGTTGAAGTCGTAACCACACTTTTCTTAAATCAACACTTTCACCAAAATGCAAAAGCGCCATTTGATATTTGGCATCAAGTTCTCCCCATCCCATTGTCTCTAACTTCTCCATGCATGCATCTATGTCATTAGAAAGATTGTGTTCTTCAATCAACATCTTTTCCACCTTGGTAATATGGTCCCCAACTTCTATTAGCTTTGAATTAAATGTTTCCTTAACTTTACGTTTCCCTTTAGACCGACCAGAGAACTCCTCACTGACAACTTGAGTTGGGGGGGGGGGGTCCATTTGAGTTCATTCGAAATCCTCAAGATTATTTAAATTGTGGTCAGAAACTTCCTCAGAAGGATGAAGAAGTGTAGAAGATGGCCCCCAACAATCAAAGCCGTTTGAAGTAGAGCCCTCAAACAATTGAACACAAAGCTCGGGGAAGAGAAGTGGCGCACTTTTCAAAGATTCTACTTTATTGTTGGTATGAGTGAAAAAAATATATTATAAAATACTATAATGTTATTGAAATATTATAATAATAATAACTTTTTAGACAAAAGAAATACCTTAATCTCAATTTTCCATTCTTCCGCGGACAAGTTAAAAATGTTTGTTACGGGATTATAAACATTGCCGGTTTTGTTTTTTAGCTTTGACCAAGCTTGAAATTTTGCCTTTAGATAATCATACCTGTTCTTCATTTGTTTTTGATCGACAATGAATTTGTGTTCTATTTTCAGTTTCTCTGCTACATTCTTCCATGATGTTGATTTAAGGCTACCTCCTTAAAGTCCATGGAGTGTTATTTCATGAACACATGTTTCAAGAAATGTTTTGTCAACACTCTCTGGTTTCCAAGTAGTCATAGTTCTTTTTTGTGCCATTTCTTTGAACAATTCAAAAGAAAAAAAATAACATATATAAGTTAATTTTTTATGCCCTTAGTAATGACATATTAAAAACATAGATTTTATAGATTTTAAAAACATATTCAGGGCTGAACGTATTTAGAGCTTCTCTTGCGAGTACAGCCCCGGTTTTGGCCCGTTTGAGTTCTAATTCTATTTTGAAAGCGATGATTCATATAAAACAGTTTTGGCCAGGTTATAACTTATCAAAATAATATGTTTTGGGTTGTAAAAAGATGTTATAATATTACTTAGGTTTCCAGGTTTGTTTGGTAATTAAACGGGTTAGTTCACGACTTTGGATTTGTTTTTAGGTTGTTTTACGTGTTAGTTTGGCAGCCATCACCGCTCCGGTTTGGTCATGATTTTCAAAAGGCATTTACATTCATGATATATTCTTCATATCTCAAGATTATCGCATTATTCAATAGCCACTTCATGAACATCTTCCCAATAACCCGAAACCCTAAAAAATAACTCAAAGAAAACCCCTAATTGAAACCCTAATCTCTAACAATTATGACTAATCTTATAAATCTAATTAATTCATGTTATAATACAAACACACGAACATTATACATGCTTAGCAGATGGGAGAAAAAGGATTGAATGGTTCATCAATTTCAAAAATAAAAATCTCGAATTGCTATTGAAGAAAACAATTATCTGGTTAAGGGTTCGGAGGGATAATAGATGAGAAAGACTGATTGATTGGCAATCAGCACTACAGCAGCACCGGATCGGAAGAAGGTAGGCTGATTGGAAGGTTGAGGGTGGTGAGGGATAACAGATAAAGAAGAAGCGTGTATTAGGTTAGGGCTATTATTGTTTATATTCTCATTCAGACTCTTTTTGTAACTGAGCGATTAAGATGTTTCATATTTCATTCGAAGGATTTTTTTTAAACCAACCAAACGCTCTAAATCTGAGCGATTCAGATTTTCACATTTGAATGGTACCATTAAGTGCTAAACAAACAACCCCTAAGATATCTACGATAACAAACTTTCACAAACATTCGTCTCATTATATTAACTTGAGTAAAGTGCCATTTTAGTTCTTGTGGTTTGACAAATAATGCGAATTTAATCTAAAAAGTTTATTTTTTGTATATGGACCCTCCACGTTTCCTAGTTCTTGCCAATTACATCCAAATCACTAACCCTGTTAAATTTTATCGTTAAGTTAGGGGTAGACATGTCTTTTCACTCTTTCTTTATTGTAATACTTATTTAAGTAAACTGCGGTTTTCGTTCCTCTGGTTTGCCAAAATCTGCAGTTTTAGTCCAGTAGTTTCAAATTTGCAATTTTCTTTCTTATGTTTTCATGTTACTTGCAATTAACCTTGTTAAGTCTTGTCATTAACCCATTTGCGTGCCCCTCATGTGACTATCAATTTTGTCTTTTTTCTCTCCAAATAAACCTCAGCCCTAATTCGCAACCCCCTCACGTGAGGGGCTGAGGTGTATTTGGGGAAAAAGGAAAAAAAGAAGGAACAAAATTGCCCCTCACGTGAAGGGCACACTGATGAGTTTAACAACCAAACTTAACGAGATTAGGGAATTCGAGTTTAATTGCAAGTGAAATGAAACCACAAGGAAGAAAATTGCAAACTTAAAACTATTGGACTAAAACTGCAGATTTGGACAAACCACAAGGACGAAAACTGCAGTTCACTGAAATAAGTATTATAATAAAGAAATAGTGAAAAGACATGTCAACCCCTGACTTAACGATAAAATTTAACGGGGTTAGTGATTTGGATGTAATTGGTATGAACTGGGAAACGTGGAGGGTCCATATGCAAAAAATAAACTTTTTGGACTAAATTCGCATTATTTGCCAAACCAAAAAGACTAAAATAACACTTTACTCTATTAACTTCAAATGTTTTTCAAAAACCTCTACTTTTTATCACAACAACAAACATTCACAGACCATCACATCATCACCTACTTCTACAATTAAATTATATATAATCAAATTACTTTTATAAGAAATTTAGTTTTTATATTTCACATATAGTTCAATGATACACTAAACATTTAAAAAAATATAACTTTTGAAGACAAAAAAAATTGAAAAATATAACTTTAGAAAAAAAGAAAAATTAAAAAAATATAAATAAGCATTCAAGAAAATAAGAAATTTAGATTTTTGGTATATGTTATGTGTGTGTTAAAATTTATAGAGCTGGTTATATATTTAATTTCTTTTGACATATAGCCATTACAACATGAATTCAATTTATGTAAGGCTCTGTTACTGGTGCCCTATATTGGACGTTGGATTTACTCATAAATGCAGTTCTAAATATCAGAGTTAATTAAAACTTTCGCGGAATAATATAAAACATCATCCATTCATTACAAATAACCAAAATTTGTCTTTTAAAACATAGCATAAATTATAACATTCAAAACATCATGACAATCTTTAGATGCCAGCCTCTTCAATCATGCCATGTGTCCATCTCAAACCAGCTGTCTCAATCTATTAACCTGCGTGCATACTAAAAGTCAGCTACACTGAGTGAGTCCTAGTTAATCACATAACTTACTTTACATACACATATACGTGCCCGAAGGTACGCATTACATACATAACCTGTACTTCATTCGTCCATACACATTTATAGCTAACGTTACATTATAAAGGGCATTTCACCCTACATACCTCGGATATTATTAGGGTCCGGTACCCTCCATCCTTGGATATTATTATGGTCTGGTCTCCCTTCATCCTCGGATATTATTAGGGTCCGGTCACCCTTTCTCCATACCTTCATACCATACCTTTCTATATACATAATTGTAAGTTTCATACATACATACATAATTCATTCTTCATATACAACAATTTTATCATCAAACCTTTACCTGGCAGTACATGCAATATCCGAAGATCGTTCACGTACCGACAAGCAGTCAATCATACCTTTCACATATAACATATATGGCATATACTTATCACTTAGGATAAGTGTATTAACTAATCACATCGAGTATGCACACAGCCCCGAAAACATAACAAGGAATGGGGCTAGAAACTCACCTGAACTCGATTATGTTCACCTTTAATTGTTATTCCTTTCCTTAGCTGTGTGCGACTAACTGTATAACAATTACACATATCAATTAACTATCGCTACTCATATCGCGTTTCTAGTTTAGTTATAACCCTCAACGAACGGAGGTCCGTGGGCAGCGCCCCTGGCAGCGGGGTTCTAGGGGCGGCAGCCCCTAGCAGGGTCCAAGGGGCAGAGCCCCTGGCTGGGGTCGAGCTACAGGTCAGCTTGGAAAATATTTGTTTTCATTAACTGTCTTAACACATTTTCCATTAGAATTTTAAATCATTATTTAATTTGCTAACTTAAAAAGTTCAAGGGCTTCTTTGTAATTAAACCATTCTTTTCTAATTTCAGGGACTGTTCTGTCATTTTATCAAACTTCCAGTTCGCTACTCAGTTCTTGAACGAATTGACTCATCATAACGAACTAGACCCTCTAATGAACTGGTCCTTATAACGATTTGGACCTTATAACGAACTGGACCCTTGACGAATCAGTCCATATAGCGAACTAGTTCATGTAGCGAATTGGATCTTCTAATTCGTTATCTCTCTTAATGAATGATCAACGCGAATTTGGAGCTAGTTCGTTACTTATCCTTAACGAACTTGAACACGAACTAAATCTAGTTCGTTAGGCTTCTTTTAACGAATTACTTGGCGAATCACCCCAAGTTCGTTAACTTCCCATTAACGAATTAGGGTTAGGTTAGAGAATGTCAGAACATTCTCTGACATCCCTCTAACCTCGTAACACTTTCCGGCGCCGCCTTTGCCGGAAAACCGGGATCTCGCCGGAAAAGCGAGATCCAGCTTATTTCTCAACCGTTTCCTTCGTTTTTCGTCCCGTTCGATCCATAACTGAGCTAGGGTGACCCCTAAGCTCATATTAGGTTCGGTTTATATGCGATTCCACCCGAATCTCGTGACTCTAACGGTTTAACGATGTCGGCTCGTCGTTTCGTGACTAAATCTAACGGGTTTAAGTTCATACAATATCATACTATCATTACCTTGAATCGGGATCGGGTTTTCTATCTTGGATCGGCTAGAGAAAGGAGAGAAATAAGAGAGAGCTTAAGTGTGTGTTTTGGTGGTGTATGGAATATGTGTGAAATGAAATTAAATGGGTAATTATGACTTATATATTTATGGATCATGGGCTTAAGCCCATGGTCTTCCCTTCTTTCCTTCATAACCCAAGTCCATAACCCATATCCATTTAACCCAACACTAGCCTAACTCATAATAACTCGTATTTTTCATTTATTAATTGAAACTAGAAAACGGGATGTTACAATTTAGTTAAAGAAAATATGCAAAAGGGAATAAAAATAATACATTGTAAGAGTTTAGGGTTAATTTTGTTAAACCATTAACAATGATGATGAAGAATATAAATTGGTTAAAGAAATTATAATATGTATTTAACCTAATTTCTTTCCTCTTCCACAGCCGCCACCATCATTCAGTTTTCTTCATCTTTCATCCATGACTTCATCCATTTTCCACAAATTAAACAAGTAATCCTCCGATATGATGTCTTAACTTTCTGTGTTTAAGATAAAATACTTTTCAATTTGGCTTTTAGTGGAGGTCCCAATTCGTCGTCCGTTGCAGGGTTGCAGGTCCGGGGGTGGATCACAACCACCGCCTTCACATAGGTTGCATCTGCACCATCCTTCGTCAGTAGTATGCCACATGTGTACTGACCTTGGGGCTTGGCCCCCGTTGTAGATGCTCTAATATTGAAGTTTTGTTTGGTTGGAGGTAATAGAATGTACTATAAAATTGAATTGACGTGGTAAAGGAATGGAGTAATGCATGAAATGGGTTATTACCATTTCAGAGAGATGTTTGGTTACCGTACAAGAATGAAATAATCATTACTTTGTGTTATTTGGTAGACAAGAAAAGAAGAATAAATAAATTTATATTGGTAGTGAGTGGAAATCATGGTGGGTGGTAGGTGGCAGTTGTGGTGTTGGCGGTGGTTGACGGTGATGGTGGTTGGTGTCACACATCGACCAAAGGCTGCAGAACATGCAGGGGTGCAACAGATTGCCCAAGAACACAAGACACTATTAAAGTGACAATATTTAAACAACTCATTCATTTCATTCAATCAACCAAATAACACAACTTGTTCATACAAAATAACATGAAACATAAGAAATAAATTGTTCATCTTCTAATAACCCAAACGGTCTCAAATGAAATGGTATCTTCAAACTCCAATCAACCAATAATCAAACATGTAACAATGAATAAAATAATATTTGTCAACATGAATGTTGGTGAGCAATTTCATAGTTTTGAGCATATATAATATGAGGCGAATTCCACAAGCGTATATGAGACTATAAATAAAAGCAACAATTGCGGTATATAAATCATAAGTAAATGAGGATCCTTTCTAATCGGTAACAACCGACATACTCAGATAATGAGGCCTTATTCTACTAGCACAATGCTAAAGTAGTTAGGTGTGCGTATGATCATACTTATTAAGGCTCAACAACAACATAAAAATAAACACTCGTGCACGTAAAGCATATGAAACATATATCATACAATAGAGCAAGTATTCTAAGTAACATACACCCTAGAGTTTGTGGTTTGAAGATAGAGTATTATAAATCATTCTTGTTTTGAATAAGTATGCATGTTACCCCCAAAGTATAAAATTGAAAACGGGAGATGAAATGTACTCACGTGAAATAAGTAACTTGAAGGATAGTTTGTGATAAAACGGGGGAAGGATAAGTTCAACGGGCAAGACCTAGATTAAAAAGGGTCTTGAGTTAATAGATGGTTTTAAAAGCTTTAAAGTACAATAACTTGACAAGTAATATATATAATCAATGCTTGAAGGCTAAAATGTAAATACATAAGGAATTGAAGTAATGATTTTTGAAAAGTAAGTTTACTCGAAGTCGGGTCTCGGTATTCTATTTATTAGTTTTTACTTAACCTTTGTTAAGTAAATATTTGGGTATAATTGTAATATTGCAAAGTTAAATAGATACCAAAACGAGATTTTACGACTGTTCGGATTTGTCGGTTCGAGTCTTGATAATTGATCAAGCTCGAAGTCGAGATTCCAAAATGTTATGAGATAACTCAGTGAAATCAAAAGAAGCTTAACCAAGTGTGTAGTTCTATTAAGAACCTCGACGCCCGTTAAGCGAGTGTTTGGTTTTTTCGGTCCAAACATTTTATAAGATCAAGTTAGATCCAACATACCAAGTGTTTTGAGAAAACAATTTAAAATTAGTTTATAAAATAGTTTTAGAGAAAACATGAGATTTGGTGGCTCAAAACACACTAGTGTGTCTTAAGCGAGTGAACTCGGTTTTGTTCGGTCTTGGTTCGGTCCTTGACTCGGAATAAGACCGAGGATGGTTACCACATACCCAATACCATGAAACTTTATTAAAATAACTTAGAAATGATAGTATTCAAGTTTACATACAACATGCTAAAATAAAGTATTTAAATAAGATTTCGGTTTCGGTTCGGTCCTTGACTCGGAATAAAACCAAGGATGGTTGCCACATACCCAATACCATAGAACTCATTAAAATAAACTTAAAAATAATAATACTCTAGTCTTACATACAATACGTTAACAATAAAGTATCTAAACAAAAGTTCAGTTTTTGTTCGGCTCTTGATTCGGGAAGAAACCGAGAATGGTGGCCACATACCCAACACCATAGAACTTATTAAAATGATTTGGAAACTAATGTAATTAGAAAATAAACAAAATTAGTAAGCTTGCATAAATTAAAGCATCCATTAAAGCATAAATTTAAGTATTTATCAAGTACTATAATAGTCCTCCATGTAGCCTTGCCTTGTAGCACAACACTTCAACCAACCGTGACCAGATAAGTGAAAGCCGAAGGAAACAAGGGGTGTATATTATATATATGTTGCAACATCAAGCTTTAAGTAACAAGAATTAGTTAGAAACAAAGATTAAAATTAGTTTGACCTTGAAGAGTCAAACTATAAGAACTTGAATAATGGATTCTTGGATTTTAGTTTGAAAGAATTTGGAGAAGAAGGATAAACCAAAATGGATGCATGAGGCTTGTTTTTATAGTGGGAAAAGTATGGTTTACACATAAGAGGTAACATGCAAGTGATTGGTTAGAGTTAACAATGCACAAAACAACAAGAGGTGTTTGACACAATTAGTCCTTTAAGTTTGTATTAAGTCGTTTTAAGCCATGAAGAGGTGTTTTAACGCACCGAAAAAGATGTTTTCTTGATCCGACACTCGTTTAACATAAACGAACATAAAACCCAAAATTTTATTAATAATTACGGATCCGAAAGATCAAAACGGGTCGGGTTTTTGATACAATACAAATACAAACCGAAAATGACAAATGTCACAGTCTTCCCTACTTTAGGAAATTTCGTCCCGAAATTAAGAAGAATCCGTAATAAACAAGTGCGGGTACTTTTCTTTCATCTTGTCTTCTCGTTCCCAAGTAAATTCAGCTCCACGCAGTGATTCCCAACGGACTTTAACTAAACGGATGGGGCTACGTTTGGTTCGTTTCACATTGCGGTCCATGATTTCAACGGGTTTTTCGATCATTTGCAAGGTTTCATCGATACGTACTTCGTCGAGAGGTATATGGAGATTACCTTCAGCTAAGCACTTATTGAGGTTTAGACATGAAAGGTTGGATGAACACCGGTAAGTTCTTGCGGTAAATTGAGCTTATAAGCCTATTCAAAATCCTTTCGAGGATTTTGAATAGGCCTACGAAACGAGGGGCTAGTTTTCCTTTCTTTCAAAAACAGACAATCCCCTTCCAAGGGGATACTTTGAGAAGGACAAGGTCGCCAACATTGAACTCGAGGAGTTTTAGCCGTTTTTCGTCATAGCTATTTTGGCGACTTCTAGCAGCGAGGAAATTTTTGCGGTTTTGATCCATATGATCGGTAGTGTCTTGGACCATCTCGGGACCGGTGATTGGGCTTCACCAATCTCGTTCCAACAAATCGGAGAACGACACTTATGACTATAAAGAGCTTGAAAAGGAGCCATATCAATGCTAGAATCATAGCTATTGTTTTAAGAAAATTCGATAAGAGGAAGATGAGAATCCCAATTTCCACCGAAATCAAGAACACAAGATCGTAGCATATCTTCAAGGTTTGCATTGTACGCTCAGATTGGCCATCAGTTTGAGGGTGATAAGCGGTTCTAAGATCAAGGCGAGTGCCCAAAGCTTCTTGAAGCGATTTCCAAAAGAAGGAGGTGAAACGAGCGTCACGATCGGAAATAATGGTCAACAGAATACCATGGCGGCATACAATTTCACGAACATAGATTTGAGCGAGTTGTTCGACAGAGTACTTCTCCCGGATCGGGTTGAAGTGAGCCGATTTGGTTAATCGATCAACGATCACCCAAATATTATCATTTTGCTTTTGAGTGGGGAATTTGGTTATAAAGTCCATAGCAATGTCTTCCCATTTCCAAACAGGAATAGGAGGTTGTTCGAGTAAGCCAAATGGTTTTTGATGTTTGGCTTTAACCTTTGAGCAAGTAATAAATTTTGAGACATAAAGTGCTACGTCCTTTTTCATACCCGGCCACCAATAAATAGATCGAAGATCGAAGTACATCTTATCCGCAACGGGATGTATGGAATATCGCAACATGTGAGCTTCGTCGAGAATGAAAGTACGAAGTTCATCACGATCGGGAACCCACAAACGATTAAGAAAATAAAGCAAGCCAACGAGTTTGGTTTCGAGTTGAAGTTCGGCTCCACATGACATTGCTTCGTACATATTGCCTTCATCAATGGAGGTGCATTGGGCTCGATAGATACGGTCTTGGAGATCGGTTTGGATGATGATGCTATGAAACAGAACGGATTTGACATTAGATTTACGAATAAGGGCATCAGCCATGACATTCGCTTTACCAGGATGGTAGCGAATTTCGCAATCGTAATCACTAAGTAATTAGGCCCATCGACGTTGTCTCATGTTGAGATATTTTTTGTCAAAGATGTGTTGAAGACTTTTATGATCGGTGAATACAACACATTTGTGCCATAAAGATAATGTCTCTAGATTTTGAGAGCGAAAACGACGACACCTAGTTCGAGATCATGAGTCGTGTAATTGTTTTCATGAACCTTAAGTTTCCTTGAGGCATATGCGATAACTTGACCTCGTTGCATGAAAACGCAACTGAGTCCTTGGTTAGATGCATCGCAAAATACCACAAATTCGTCGTTTCCATCGGGAAGGGTTAAGACGGGAGCGTTGCAAAGCATATGCTTTAGATTTTGGAAAGCTTCTTCTTGTTTCGGTCCCCATTCATAAGGTTTTCCTTTATGAGTTAGTGCGGTGAGGGGTAACGCGATTTTGGAGAAGTTTAGAATGAATTGCCGATAATACCTGGCCAAACCAAGGAAAGATCGGACTTCCGTGGGTGTGGATGGAGTTTTCCAATCTTTTATCATTGACGATGTGTCCAAAAAATTGAAATTATTTTAACCAAAATTCGCATTTTGAGAACTTGGCATAAAGTTTTTCTTTTCTTAGGAGATCGAGAATGGAACGTAAATGATGTTCATGTTTGGCTTTGGTCTTGGAGAAGATGAGGATGTCATCGATAAATACAATTACAAATTTGTCCAATAATGGTTTGCAAACGCGGTTCATGAATACCGCGGGTGCATTGGTTAATCCGAAAGGCATAACCAAGAATTTTTAATGTCCATACTGAGTACGAAAAGCAGTTTTAGGAATTTCGTCTTCATTAACACGCATTTGATGATAACCCGATCGAAGATCGATTTTTGTAAAACAAGTTGCGCCTTGGAGTTGATCGAAGAGGTCGTCGATTCGGGGCAAAGGGTAACGATTCTTGATGGTGAGTTTATTGAGTTCATGGTAATCGATACACATGCGAAACGATCCATCTTTCTTTTACACGAAGAGGATGGGAGCGCCCCAAGGGGGAGAGCTTGGACGGATAAATCCTTTATCGGAGAGTTCTTGAAGTTGGTTCGATAACTCTTACAATTCCAACATAGCTAAACGGTAAGGAGCCTTGGCTACAGGAGTCGCGTCGGGCACAAGGTCGATTCGAGATTCAACGGGACGAATGGGTGGGAGACCAGAGACGTCTTCGGGGAAAACGATAGGAAATTCACAAACAACGGGAATGTCTTGAATTTTCTTTTCTTTGGGATCTTTCACCACCGCTTGGGCTAGGAATGAAACATACTTTTGGCGCAAGTATTTACAATATCGAGAGCAAGACATGAGATTGAGTTTCTTAGGAATCTTTTTGCCAAAGACTTTGATAATGTTTCCATTGATGAGTGAGATTCGAATGAATTTGTCATAACAAACGACTTCGGCACGGTGCAAAGCTAACCAATCCATACCTACTATGATTTCGAAGTTTCCCATTTGCACCGTGATGAGGTCGATCGAGAATTCGTGCTTGCAAAGAGTGATGATACAATCGCGATGACCGAATCGATGGTGATGGAACTACCATTGGTGACTTCGACAGAAAAAGGGCGAGAAAGTTTAGTGCGGGGTACGGCAAGAATAGATTCAAATTTAAAAGAAAGAAAACTCCTATAAGCTCCGGTATCAAATAAAATTGAAGCTAAATGCTCATTTACTAAAAACGTACCATTCACCACATCATTGGCAACTTGAGCTTGGTTGTCGTTCATCATAAAAGCACGCCCTTGGTTGCTGTGGTTTACTTGTTGAGATGGATGAGGGGGGGGGGGGGGGAGCTTGCATTTCTTGAGGGTGTGGCGGAGGAGGAAGGGCATGCATGTCTTGGAGCGGTTGAGCCGGAGGAGCCAAGAGTTGTGGGATTTGAGGTTGATAGGGTTGAACTAGGTAGGATTGGGTTTGGTAGTAGGGTGTGGGCATGATTTCGGCTTGGTTAACAAACACAAGTCGAGGACAAGCATTGCAGAAATGGTTCGGGTCTCCACAATTGAAACAAGCCCTAGGTTGGGGAGGAGGATTTTGAGCAAAAGGCACATGAAGGTTTTGGATAGTTGGAGCAAATCTTGGTGGAGCGGGTTGCCCACGAGAGGCTCTCGGACACACGTTGCTAAGGTGACCATAGCGATTACACTTAGTGCATTAGCGGCAAACGGAGTAAGCGGGACGATGGTATTGGCAAGTGTTACACAAAGGGTGAGAGCCGGAATACGGTTTTCGGTTTTGAGGTGCTTGGGATTGTGATTGAGGTTGAGATGAGTGACTGAAGGCATAGTTTCGGTGGTTGGGTTTGCTTTTCTTCTTGGAATGGTGAGATGAGTTGTAGTAGTTTATGGATTGAGGTTGCGGGTCAACTTTGGTGAGGGTTGATGGTTCAGGAGTATTCTTCTCATTGGTTTTCTTGGAGCTTTTGATGGTGAGGCAACCGGCTTTGACATGGTTTTCGGAAAGAGAACCAGCTAAAGTAATTTCATCATGGAGTGTTTGTGGTTTACTATTCATCACCGAGTCTCGGATTTGCATAGGCAAACTGCCGACATACTTGTCAATTGCCCATTCGAGGGGAGTGACCAAGTGGGGAACCAAGAGATTAAGCTCATGAAAACGGTTGGAGTAGGCGGAGTTGTCACCCCTCTTGCCTAAGTTCCCAAAATTCGGATTCGAGTTTTTGGAGTTCATGTTTTGGGCAAAATTTCTTCATCATGACTTCCTTGAGCTTGGTCCATGAGTAGGACATAGCTACTTCCGCCCCATTGGCGAACATTTAGCCATTCCACCAAGTGCGGGCGGTTCCCTCGAACATGCTTGAGGCGTACGTGTTTTTCTTGGGTTCGGGGCATTCACAAAGGTTGAACACACTTTCCAAATTTTCGAACCATTGCAACAAGGTAGTGGAACAATTCTTGCCATGAAACTTAGATGGGTTAGCACCTGTGAAATTTAACAAGGCGAAAGGTGCGAGGTTAGATGTGGCTTGAGTAACGGCGGGTTGGGTGGCTTGAATTTGAGTTATTAGTCTGGGAATCACAGCGGCGATTTCTTTAGCAACCATAGAGGCCATCTGACGACCGGAGTTCGGCTTGCGTGTTTGTAACAACTCGGTTTTTCCAATTTAGATTATTCGACCCGTTTATATGTTCGGGAATTTTTATCCATAAAATTATCGCGTTTATCGAGTAACCACTATTTTATTATTATTTGTTTATTATAATTATTTAATTATCAAAATATAACTATCAACTATATACAAATTTCACCTTTAACAATAATTTAACCTCATTTCATATCCAACTCCATAGTTAAAGGGCGTATTTGTAAATCTGTTACAATTATATTATAATACCCATATCCTATACCCAAACCCATTAACCAACCCGTAACCCGTATCTAAACCGTAGACCCGTTTTGATTTCTTGTTGCTTAATCTTCGTTGCATATTGTAAATTTATTCTCCTAAATCGTTTATACGATTATTTCTTCTCTCACCGACAACGTAATTAAGGAAATACGAACAAATTGACATAGCATGATTTATTAACGAACCCGTCATACACGTTTTCTTGTTTTGCAATCTACACCTCATAATAACTCAATTAAACGAATATGTATATTCCTGTGATGCTCGCGAATCATAACCCTGACCCAAATTTCATCAACTACCTCTCAAACCACTGTTCTTGATCCGTCTTTGGCCGCCATCCTCGTCTCGTCATTTACGCATTTCTCGTCGGCGATTAAGGTAATCAAATCATGAATCAAGATCGTCTTAATCAGTTCTATGAAAGCCCTAACATTAATTCATCAATTAACAAGCAGATTCATCGATTTGGGAATTAGGGTTTATGTTGATTTGGGAGGGATAAATTGTCTGTCAGTTTATATACGGGGGTTTCTGGGTTAAAGCAATTGGTTTGTGTAGAACAAATGGTTTGGGTGTTGTGTTGTTCACGTGAACCGGCCATCTGCCCAGGTTCGAATCTGGGCAGAGGTGGTTTTTATTTTGATTTTATTTTTTTTATTGTTTAAAGGATTATTTTATTAATTATAATTAATATTAATGATTTAATAAATATAAGTTTATTAAAACCGACATCTTGAAGTTTGTGTTTCTCGTCAAATCTCGTAAAAGCTTTCGTTTACATATGCATATATGTTTTATATGTATATATGTATGCATTATACGTATACTTTTATAATAATAGTAAACATAATTCTTTTTATTTAAAACCCGACACTTTGAGTTACGTTTCGTCATCAATAAACATCTTTATAAACTTACTTATATTTATTTTATATAAATACGTATGTATATATATATGTGTGTGTGTGTGTGTGTAGATAGATCATATATCTAATAAGCGTAATAAATAGATTTTCCATTTAAAGATTTAAACAAAATATTTATATCTTACTTTATATTTAATTAAATAATTTTATTTAATTTATCTATTTAATCACTTATTTATTTAGGTTTTATTATTTCAAGTATATCTTATATTGTTTAAACTATTTAAGTACTTTAATAGTATATTTTATCATGAATAATTATTGGTGAAACTATAATTAATAAGACTAATAATCCTAACTATATAAATTAATCGTTCAAATCTATAATATTATAACCCCAATACTTAACCCTAATCACATCGAAATCTTAAATCATTAAATCATGTTGTATCATTTATAATTAATTTATATTATTGTATTTAACTAGGAATCCTTGTCGGTGTATCCCGAATGGTTCATCTCTCTCTCATCTTCACTTATATTTCGTTCATTTGATCAGGTGAGTAATCACTCCCCTATTTTACTTGTTTTCAAATGTTTTGGGGACACTTGCGTACCATTTATCATATTATCTATCTTATTATTTCTCAAACGCAAACTGTGACCTTTGTGCTGTGTATCAATTGAATAATTGCACGTTACTTGCTATTTGCTTACTTGCTTACTTGAATCGCATTCGGAGAGGTCCAACATAATCTCATTATAGTAAGATCATACGCCCGTCGTAGTGGCCGGAGCCCGATCGCATTGGCAATGGTTTCACCGACACCTCATTTTTGGTAACCAATGCCCATTCGCATGGCAACGGTTTAGCCCTTTCTTTATGGTTGATTGTTTATGTATGTGCTATAGTTAATTGTTTATACTCACAGATAACAGTTTTGCCTATTTTTTTATTCACTTATATCATTATATATTATTACCATTTTTGTTTGTGTCAAAACTGGTGATCTACGCACTCAACATGTGTTGTTGACAAACATATATTTTGTACGCATTTGCAGGTTATAGATTTGGATTGTTTATCGAACTGAAGCTCACATAGAGATGACTTTAGGATAAAACATATACAAGAATAGTTGGTTTTGTATTTGTAATTTTCTTTATTTTTGTTGTATATGAATGTTGTTTGATAATAAATAAATTAATTAGATATTGAAACTTATAATGTTGCATTATAGTAACCTTGTGAGCTGTGACAATCAGTTCGTGCCCCGACATTTCCACCTTAGGTTGGGGTGTGACAGATTGGTATCAGAGCCGAAGGTTTAAGATAGGTCGTTAGTGGTGCCTTTGTAAAATGATTAGGAACCCCATACGTGCTTATTTGTTTACCTGATGTGTTCTATTTGGTTGTTTACAGCTTACGAAATTTCTTGTTAGATGAAATACTTATTTAACTGCTTAGTTAATTGTTTACTTTATTGTCATGCACACACAACTCCGTCGTTATGCTTCACTCTCAAAATATTTTATTGCTCCGAGACTATTCTCATTCTAAAAATATATTTTATAACTCTGAGGCTATGCCTCAACCTCATAATATTTCTATTTAAATTTATTAAATTGACTTTATTGTCGGAAACTTGAGAATTTCTTAGCTTAGTATTTGCTTTTTTTTTGGTATAGAACTAGGGAGTGTGACAAGATTCCCGCCATTGTGGGAATTGTCAGGCGACCGACACTTTAAGCGTTTAACGTAACCGGCTAAACGGTTACACCCTTTTATTGTGTTTTATTATTTTTAAAATGTCTGGGCGGGTGTAAAACCCATGGGACGCTATGGACACGCGGCTATACATTTGCACAATTTGTTATATTTGTGATATTTTGTTGAAACATTATCATCCGTGGTGATACACTAGATGTTTCAACTACTTATGCTCGAGTTCTTTTATTCATTATTTAGTTTGGTCTGTCAAATCACCATGTAACGCTCATGGGCCAACAAACTTAATTGATTCGTTAATGCGTTAATTGAGTTGGGTCATTCAAATTGCCATGTAATGCTCATGGGAGGCCAACTCACTCACTCATTTGTTTTGGTTTTGGTATGCTAATAAGTTGGGGAAACAAAATGCCATGGAAAGCTCATGGGAAACCCAACACTTCGAAGAAAATTCGTTAATTGTTTTATTTGTTTAATTTTATACGAAACAATTTATGATTTGATTTAACTATTCAATTATCCTATTATTCTGTTATTAAATTATTCAATTCCCTATTTACTAAATCAGTTTTGAATCAAGATTTATTGATTCGATCTATTCATACACTCAAAACATTTTTATTCCCTGATCGGATACAAATTCTTTGTTTATCTGGAATCGGTTATCACGAGCCAAACAAAACAATTTACACTCATTGAAATTGGTTTCACCTATTAATCTTATCACATTATTATAATATCAATATCTCAATTAATTTATATATTATCGCACAATTTAAGAATCAAATGGCTTTCTTATACTCATGGTATCACATGTATAACTTATTAAACATATTTCAAGCATTTAACCTCAAATTCTAATTTGTTAAAAACATATTAAACTTTTATAAAACTTTTCTCTCATCAAATCAACTCATTGATTATCAATTTAAATTCTAACTTATCCTTAAGTTGTGGATGAACATCAGCATAACATACTTAAGTTTTGTTTTACACAATAACTCATATGAAATCTACACAACTATCCAACCTTCTCATTAAATCACATCTTTATTAATCAAAGAATGTTTTCTCAACATCAAACAACATCAATCATTTATTTTATATAACCACTTCACGGCCACATGTTAGTCAAGTAGATAGCTCCTGCGATCTCTAAAATACCAACTCAATTTTTAAAACATAAATGCAGTCTTGTTCATTAACTTTTTCGCTAATATATTCAATTCATTTACCCACCTACTCATTCTCATAACAAACGCAAGTCTAAACATCAACTAAATGCTGTCAATCAAAATTAACAATCAATCTCAACAAAATCATAACGTCTCAAACAAGACACGTTACGTCAAATTCCACTTGTTACGCTTCACTTGCAAACTATCACTATTCAATTCAATCGAATCCTCATATCGTTTTGTACCCGATGTAATCGTTCGGTTATCTTGTTCATACTTGCCACGTACTACAAGACATCCCACAACGGTCTATGCAGTCGAATTAGCTTTATACACCCTGTTGCGCATGCCTTCTACAATTATGGAGACCCTAATCACCTACGCAATGCATTGTTCTTTACTCATTCACGCCGAGATTAAATTATACCGGCACTGTACCATACTACCCATGCTCATTTAGCTTAAACCTACCAACCCTTTGTCTCTCAGGCATTCTTCATGTAACAAAGTTTTTTCTCGCTTATTCGATTCTAGACTCGCAAGACTTAATTTCATCAAGCTTACCTTAGTCAAACCTCGTTTTCACAAACCTATTTGAGGTGCCCCAAATCATTTGATCTCAATTATCTAAGTTTTTATAAACTTAATTAACAAAGGTGTTTTGAATTAAACCAATCGTAGTTATGTTTTCACAAAGAAGATTTTTATCGTCTTCATCATTTTCGCCTAAACGTATTTTGTATTCAAATATACCTTAAACGGTTATTTGTCTAAATTAGTTATTTTGGAACAAACCCAACTTGGAAAATCCATCATTTTAAGTATACTTTTAACATAAAATAAATTTTTTCTTATCTTTCCAAAGATCAATATCGTTGGTTGCCGCACTTATCTATACGCTTGGTTTTACTTAATCAAAATTATAGGATTTGGTTCATTAACATTTCGTCAACTAATTAAAATATTTAGATCCTCATATATCGAAACAAATATTTTTTTTCTTTCTTTCTTTTCAATTATAAAAGACACAATTTTGACAGTCAGTTATTAGTTGACCATATTATTCAATTTGTCTTTTCTCATTTACCTTGTTTGCTTATTAAGTTATTGAAAACGTGTCAATTTCTATTCTCAAATTTGATTTTTAACATATTTTTACGTCGTGTATTTATTGATCTCATGCATTACAATTTTCCTTTCGTCTTATAAATTTTTTTTCCGTTGAAATTGAATTGTTATAGTCCTATTATTAATTGAACCTGTCATTATTTAAACAAAATTATTTCCGCAATAGAATTTTATTTTCCATTCTTTAAGTTAATTTTCACTATAAAAAAATGAATTTCATTTAATTCCCATGGTGATTTAATTGGAATAGGACTATCTCGGTGGTTCGTGAATATCCGCTTCCCAATTTCATCTATTTATAGTTTGTTTGTATACATAAATGTTTACATTAATATTTTGGCATTCTCAATTACTACTACCAGTACTTTAATACATTAATTTACTTCATTTTAAATACACAATTGCAATATTTCAATGTTGTATAAAGTTCTCTTTAAATTTCATGAGTTTCTCATTTAACTAAAAATCCCTCAAAGTCTTCGTTTAATCTTGTCCAGTTTGTACTCATGGTCTAAAGAATTCTACCTCGAATGTTGCAATATTTAAAAATTTCACATGTTATTATTCGTCTACAATTATCAATTAATTCCTTCAGAAACTTTTGTTGATGTTATCCTTGCAATCATAGAAGTTTTGGTAAGTTCACGTAAATTTGTTAGTTGCCTCGTATCCCCACTCCCTTTCTTCACAATCGATCTTGTCGACGCATCATATATCCCAACTTTAATGTTTCCGTTTCTCTTAACTTTTAAGTTACTTTAAAATTTTCACTAATTTCATTAATCAAATTTGAAAGTTCACATAAATTGCGTTATTAGAAATAATTTATAAAATCTTTTGATTTTACACTTATAATAAATCAACTCCCCCAATGGTCTTATAATATGTTAACACTTTCCTCATATTTATAATAAAAAAAAACAAAAAACTTTCTCGCAATGTTATGTCTCTCAAATGTTTTGTAACCCACACGATGGGACGAGTTATGTGGACCATCCGACGATCAAAGTAATTATGGAGGCCTACATAATTATCGAAGTCCTCGCATGTAAATCATAATGCGTTCAATTGTGTGCCATAATATGGAATCGAAAGTAGTTGGAGTGATGGTACAAATGTAGAGATGATAAGGACATGGTGGATATGCCGCTGGTACATCCTATATATAAGTGCCTTTATCGGATTTTCATTTGGAGCGTTGCTTCGACTACTCAACGTTTCATGATTACGATTAAAATTATTAAATGCTATTTTAAAGGTTATTCCTTATAATTTAAATATTTTAATTATGTTATTATTTAGTTTACTCTAATTTCGGGACGAAATTTCCTAAAGTAGGGGAGACTGTAACAACTCGGTTTTCCAATTTAGATTATTCGACCCGTTTATATGTTCGGGAATTTTTATCCATAAAATTATCGCGTTTATCTAGTAACCACTATTTTATTATTATTTGTTTATTATAATTATTTAATTATCAAAATATAACTATCAACTATATACAAATTTCACCTTTAACAATACTTTAACCTCATTTCATATCCAACTCCATAGTTAAAGGGCTTATTTGTAAATCTGTTACAATTATATTTTAATACCCATATCCTATACCCAAACCCATTAACCAACCCGTAAACCGTATCTAAACCGTAGACCCGTTTTGATTTCTTGATGCTTAATCTTCGTTGCATATTGTAAATTTATTCTCCTAAACCGTTTATACGATTATTTCTCTCACCGACAACGTAATTAAGGAAATACGAACAAATTGACATAGCATGATATTATTTACGAACCCGTCATACACGTTTTCTTGTTTTGCAATCTACACCTCATAATAACTCAATTAAACGAGTATGTATATTCCTGTGATGCTCGCGAATCATAACCCTGACCCCAATTTCATCAACTACCTCTCAAACCACTGTTCTTGATCCGTCTTTGGCCACCATCCTCGTCTCGTCATTTACGCACTTCTCGTCGACGATTAAGGTAATCAAATCATGAATCAAGATCGTCTTAATCAGTTCTATGAAATCCCTAACATTAATTCATCAATTAACAAGCAGATTCATCGATTTGGGAATTAGGGTTTATGTTGATTTGGGAGGGATAAATCGTCTGTCAGTTTATATATGAGGGTTTCTGGGTTAAAGCAATTGGTTTGTGTAGAACAAATGGTTTGGTTGTTGTGTTGTTCACGTGAACCGGCCATCTGCCCAGGTTCGAATCTGGGCAGAGGCGGTTTTTATTTTGATTTTATTTTTTTATTGTTTAAAGGATTATTTTATTAATTATAATTAATATTAATGATTTAAAAAATATAAGTTTATTAAAACCGACATCTTGAAGTTTGTGTTTCTCGTCAAATCTCGTAAAAGCTTTCGTTTACATATGCATATATGTTTTATATGTATATATGTATGCATTATAAGTATACTTTTATAATAATAGTAAAGATAATTTTTTTTATTTAAAACCTGACACTTTGAGTTACGTTTCGTCATCAATAAACATCTTTATAAACTTACTTATATTTATTTTATATATATACGTATGTATATATATATATGTGTGTGTGTGTGTGTAGATAGATCATATATCTAATAAGCGTAATAAATAGATTTTCCTTTTAAAGATTTAAACAAAATATTTATATCTTACTTTATATTTAATTAAATAATTTTATTTAATTTATCTATTTAATCATTTATTTATTTAGGTTTTATTATTTCAAGTATATCTTATATTATTTAAACTATTTAAGTACTTTAATTGTATATTTTATCAAGAATAATTATTGGTGAAACTATAATTAATAAGACTAATAATCTTAACTATATAAATCAATCGTTCAAATCTATAATATTATAACCCCAATACTTAACCCTAATCACATCGAAATCTTAAATCATTAAATCATGTTGTATCATTTATAATTAATTTATATTATTGTATTTAACTAGGAATCCTTGTCGGTGTATCCCGAATGGTTCATCTCTCCCTCATCTTCACTTATATTTCGTTCATTTGATCAGGTGAGTAATCACTCCCCTATTTTACTTGTTTTCAAATGTTTTGGGGACACTTGCGTACCATTTATCATATTATCTATCTTATTATTTCTCAAACGCAAACTGTGACCTTTGTGCTGTGTATCAATTGAATGATTGCACGTTACTTGCTATTTGCTTACTTGCTTACTTGAATCGCATTCGGAGAGGTCCAACATAATCTCATTATAGTATGATCATACGCCCGTCGTAGTGGTCGGAGCCCGATCGCATTGGCAATGGTTTCACCGACACCTCATTTTTGGTAACCAATGCCCATTCGCATGGCAACGGTTTAGCCCTTTCTTTATGGTTGATTGCTTATGTATGTGCTATGGTTTAATTGTTTATACTCACAGATAACAGTTTTGCCTATTTTTTTTAATCACTTATATCATTATATATTATTACCATTTTTGTTTGTGTCAAAACTGGTGATCTACTCACTCAACATGTGTTGTTGACAAACATATATTTTGTACGCATTTGCCGGTTATAGATTTGGATTGCTTATCGAACTGAAGCTCACATAGGGATGACTTTAGGATAAAACATATACAAGAATAGTTGGTTTTGTATTTGTAATTTTCTTTATTTTTGTTGTATATGAATGTTGTTTGATAATAAATAAGTTAATTAGATATTGAAACTTATAATGTTGCATGATAGTAACCTTGTGAGCTGTGACAATCAGTTCGCGCCCCGACATTTCCGCCTTAGGTTGGGGTGTGACATGTTTGGATACGAAGTGGAGGCATTCTAAAATAATAAAAGAGAAATGACATAAGTTTGGGGGTAATTGATATAAGTATGAGGAAAATGAGTAAAATATGGGGTTTTAATGATTGTGAGTCCTAGAGTTATAAGGATGAGGATGAGGATGTTAAAAAAAATTTTCTTTTGTTAGTAAATCAATAAATAAATAAAGTTAAATCGTTTAAATCTTTGAAGTTTGAAATAATGTGTTAGGATTTAAAAGCGGGAAAAACTTGCATGAACCACCATGACTAGTTGTCCCAACATTAAATCATAAAAATCGTTGTAAAGTGGGGAGTTGAACATGTGCACGAAATCACTGTGTTTTGCACATTTTGTCCCAAATATCGTAATAATTACAATAAAAAGTAAACGATGAGGTAATCGAGTTATTGAATACATTAGTCCACATATCACCGTGGCTCTTATGCTTCCAACAAAAATATAAGGAGGCAACCGGAACACTTGCATTCGACAACTTAAAGTATTGACATGTATAACACGGTTCGTTGGCCTAGAAGACGAACACAACAATTCAACCTTCCCAGGTAAGTAAATCACCTTCGATTCTTGGAATCTTTTTGTCAAATGATCGTTTCATAGTGTTTCGCCCTCTATGATGGTTACCAACCCGATATAAGTTCAACCTTTAAGGGATCTTAAATAACAGGATCCAAATTAAGTTTGTGATCAATAAAACAACTTAAAAATCTACTTTTTGCGGTAAGGTAAGGATACCTTGGAATACTATGAGAGTGTATGCACGTTTATATTTTGGGAGACTAAATGAGATAAATAAGCAAATAAATATATAAGTGTAATGAACAATCAAGTAGGGTAACATGTATACGCAACACGTATAAGGACCCTAAAGCAAGACTATACGAAGCCGTTACGTCTAACCACCTATCCTATAGTCTTGGCTCTGATACCAAACTGTCACACCCCGACCAAAGGCGTTGGAACGTGTCGGGGTGCAACGGATTGCCCAAGAACACAAGACACTATTAAAGTGATAATATTTAAACAACTCATTCATTTCATTCAATCAACCAAATAACACAACTTGTTCATACAAAATAACATCAAACATAATAAAATAGATTATTCATTCTTCTAATAACCTAAATGGTCTCAAATGAAATGGTATCTTCACACTCCAATAAACCAATAATCAAACCTGTAACAATGCATATAATAATATTTGTCAACATGAATGTTGGTGAGCAATTTCATAGTTTTGAGTATATATAATATGAGGCAAAATCCACAAACGTATATGAGACTATAAATAAAAGCAACAATTGTGGTATATAAATCATAAGTAAATGAGGATCCTTTCTAATCGCTAACAACCGACATACTCGGATAATTAGGCCCTATTCTACTAGCACAAGGCTAAAGTAGTTAGGGGTGTGTATGATCATACTTATTGAGGCTCAACAACAACATAAAAATAAACACTCGTGAACGTAAAGCATATGGAACATATATCACACAATAGAGCAAGTATTCTAAGTATCATACACCCTAGAGTTTGTGGTTTGAAGATAGAGTATTATAAATCATTTTTGTTTTGAATAAGTATGCATGTTACCCCCAAAGTATAAAAATGAAAACAGGAGATGAAATGTACTCACGTGAAATAAGTAACTTGAAGGATAGTTTGTGATAAAACGGGGGAAGGATAAGTTCAACGGGCAAGACCTAGATTAAAAAGGGTCTTGAGTTAGTAGATGGTTTTAAAAGCTTTAAAGTACAATAACTTGACAAGTAATATATATAATCAATGCTTGAAGGCTAAAATGTAAATACATAAGGAATTGAAGTAATGATTTTTGAAAAGTAAGTTTACTAGAAGTCGGGTCTCGGTATTCTATTTATTAGTTTTTACTTAACCTTTGTTAAGTAAATATTTGGGTATAATTGTAATATTGCAAAGTTAAATAGATACCAAAACGAGATTTTACGAGTGTTCGGATTTGTCGGTTCGAGTCTTGATAATTGATCAAGCTCGAAGTCGAGATTCCAAAATGTTATGAGATAACTCAGTGAAATCAAAAGAAGCTTAACCAAGTGTGTAGTTCTATTAAGAGCCTCGACGCCCGTTTAGCGAGTGTTTGGTTTTTTCGGTCCAAACATGTTATAAGATCAAGTTAGATCCAACATACCAAGTGTTTTGAGAAAACAATTTAAAATTAGTTTATAAAATAGTTTTATAGAAAATATGAGATTCGGTGGCTCAAAACACACTAGTGTGTCTTAAGCGAGTGAACTCGGTTTAGTTTGGTCCTTGACTCGGAATTAGACGGAGGATGGTTACCATATACCCAATACCATGAAACTTTATTAAAATAACTTAGAAATGATAGTACTCAAGTTTACATACAACATGTTAAAATAAAGTGTTTAAACAAGAGTTCGGTTTCAGTTCGGTCCTTGACTCGGAATAAAACCGAGGATTGTTGCCACATACCCAATACCATAGAACTCATTAAAATAAACTTAAAAATAATAATATTCAAGTGTTACATACAATACGTTAATAATAAACAAGGGGTGTATATTATATATATGTTGCAACATCAAGCTTTAAGTAACAAAAATTAGTTAGAAACAAAGATTAGTATTAGTTTGACTTTAAAGAGTCAAACTATAAGAACTTGAATAATAAATTCTTGGATTTTAGTTTGAGAGAATTTGGAGAAGAAGGATAAACCAAAATGGATGCATGAGGATTGTTTTTATAGTGGGAAAAGTATGGTTTAAACATAAGAGATAACATGCAAGCGATTGGTTAAAGTAGTCAAACAATGAACAAAACAACAAGAGGTGTTTGACACAATTAGTCCTTTAAGTTTGTTTTAAGTCGTTTTAAGCCATGAAGAGGTGTTTTAACGCACCGAAAAAGATGTTTTCTTGATCCGACACTCGTGTAACATAAACGAACATAAAACCCAACAGTTTATTAATAACCACGGATCCTAAAAATCAAAACGGGTCGGGTTTTTGATACAATACAAATACAAGTTAAACCAAAAATGACAAATGTAACAATTGGAGGTAGGTGGCGGTCACTATGGATCCGGATTGCTTTTACCTAATCAAATCTATAAACTTATTATTTTATATTTATCTTTGATTATTTTCATTACGCATCACTCAGATTTAATACTTAAACATCTAATATGTACAATTTAATCCCTTATTCTTAGTGTTTACAATTTTTGTTCAAAAAGCCTAAGCCGACACCCCCTGCCTTGCTTTCTTGATCCACGATTCAAGCCGAATATCACGGAATTGATACCATCAAATTTTTATTTGATGAAAAACGCGTTAAATCATCGCCTAATCATGGAATATGACAACCAATTGACACCATAATCACTCGATAACAAACCTGCAACTGAACTAGACCTTGTAACATTATAAATACATGCTTATAATTCAATTAATTGGCCCCTCATACTCCTCTCTACATTACGAACAAGAACCCTCATTCAATTACACCTTAGAAGATGTTTAAATTTGATTCTAGATATAGTATTCAGGGCGAAACCTTAGGTGACCCTTCTCTAGCAATTCGAACTCGATTTTGGTAATTGTTTTATGTGTTATAATCGATTTGATGCATATAATCAAAGCCATTTGTAAATTATATTTGACAAAGGGAAATTATTATCAGTTGAGAATTCAAACTTTTAGGGTTTATATGTTTTGGGGTAATATAAGTATAAGCCCAAGTACTTGAGATTGGGGCCTTCGGTTCTGGTTATGGGTATTCAAGAGTTAAGGATGGCAGGTATTTTAAAGTTACATGGCCAATTGAGTTGGGAAGAGGTGAGAGCAGGTCCACAGGTTAATCCGTCGGCAAGATCAGAGGCTATTGTTGCTATACATGTCGGTATCCAGACTCGTCATCAGAGGCCTTTACATCGTTTAGGGAGGCCGACTATGCAGTAGCCATTATGGGAGCCCTATCCGGATCGAATTACATTGGATTCATTATATGTCAGGATGGAGACGATTTTTAACCAGATGAGGGGGTATATGACATAGTTGCGTGATGATTTGAGGTAGATGTTGCATGATGGTCATAGGAGACATGGAAGATAGTTGAGGTACATGATGACTGGATTGCACTTGGGTATTCCAGCCAGGCTTCGGCAGCCAGGTGAGCGGGACCAGTGAGTTTGAGAAAGTGGAACCATACTATATGTCGGACAATGATGAGAAGGAAGAGGAGGAGGGTGATGATGAAGATTAGTGTGGGGATGCGGCACATCAAGAGCTATATCTGTTATGTTTTATTTTCTTTTGTTGATGTTTTTATTTTGTTTTTTAATCGTTTGTACTAATACTTAAATTCTGAACTGTTGGGTTGGCCCGACAAGTGGTGGACCCGACAGGTGGTGGAGACTTGAAAACGCTTAAGGGACTTTATTATCTAGATATTGTGTTTGTTTATGATGTTGCTTAGGTATGATGTGACGAGTGGCAGTGTCCGTTCTTACGAGGAATGGGGTACTTGTGTCGAGATAATTCCGTAAGGAGGGCATTCACGGAAAATAACTGGCACATTGACAGTCTCGCATATAACCAGCTAAGTCTTTTTCATTGTATTTTGTATTTTTATTTTTTTATTTTATGTTTTTATATTTCTATCAGATTTATGTTTTTTGATATTTCATATTAATTTTTGAGTCATGTTTCCATTCTTGCATTGGGGACAATGCAAATTTTAAGTGTGGGGATGCAACACAAGAGTTTTATTTAAAAAAAATAAAAATATTTGAAAAATGTCCCTTGAATAAATAAATTTTACACAAAATGGAAGATGATGTAAAATATCGGGAATTGGGTGTTCAAACTACTAATATATAAGAGATAATATAAAGAAATCACACTTAACTTGTGACGTGACGGTAGGCTCAGTTTTAAGAATGAAAAAACAATTAATAGTTGGTTATAAACGTAAAATACTTTTTAGTGGGAAACATTTTAATCCGTGGAAAATCAGAGATGAAAGGTCGGGCTATACTCAAGCCTCATTTTAGTTTGATTGTAGAAAAATTAAATTCTTAAAGAAATTTGAATACGTTATTATACGATGTTTGGGTAGCTTTAACGTTAGAGTATGCCAAGTAGCCGGTGGTATAAACTTAACCATGCACTTCTAGTTTTAGTGGTTAACACTCATAGGTGTATGGTTTATAACATTAAATCATGTATTGATATGAGTCTTTTTACGGTTTATCATCTGGGTGTCTTTGGATATTTTAATATAAAAGCCTTTAAGCATAAAACCCACATTTTAATGTCATCACACTCAGTTACATCAATTATAGTGAAGTAAAATTTATATAATCCAATGATCATCTCATATTTAGTCATATGTGGTCCTCTTACTTTTGTCCCTACCATCCCATACCATTAAGAACAAGATCAACTAAAGACACGACGTATGTAAGCTGACAAATGAAAACTTGTAAAATCACTGGTGGAAATGGACCCGAGGTATTTCTTGATAATGAGGGTATTTCATGTAGTGGAGAACACTAGCTAGTTAGTTGAATAAATATACCTTAATTGTATCTAATGATTGCTTTGGTAGACTTTGATGCTTAAATTTAGGTGGATAAACAATATCCTTGATCGTTTTAACTATTCTTTTAAATGTGCAACAAGGTTTTGATCAACTAAGTATGAGGTTTTAGTCAAGTTGGGGTAGCTTGAATAGATGGAATTAATGATGGACATAATATGAATATGAGCCTAAGGTCCATGGGCTTAGGGAGTATAAACACCCCTAAAACTTATATCCTTTCCATCTCGATCATTCTACACCTTAGCTTACACCAATAAAAACACACACTTAAGCCAAACACTCTCTACACTATTCCATTCAATGATGCAAGACCAACCGTAGGTAAGAAATCATTTATCTCAGCTGACCCAACAATTTAGAACCCACACCGCAGCCCCGGGATGCCGAATGTGCCTTTTGAATCTTGATCTAGCTTTATTCGGGTGTTTAATCAACCAAAATCGAGCTTAAGAGCCACCTTAGCTCAGATCTGGACACCCCGAAGCTACCTGGGTCATAAACGATCAAACTCCGGCCAACCATGGTGGTTAACGGCGGCCGACGACGCCAGAATCAAAGAATATCCTTAAAAACGCGAAATAGGAATTTGGTTTGCACATATAGGGTGTATAAGTATGTATGCCATATATGTATAGACCTTATAAGTATATGCATCGTATATGTATATGAAACTTGCATGTATACGGAGCGCATATGTATATGTAATGTGTATGTATATGCCGCGTATATGTATATGTAACGTATATGTGTATGTAACGTGTATGTATATGCAACGTATATGTATGACCAGCTTGTTAGTATATTAAGAACACATAAGTCTCCTATACGTATAACTTATACGCAACGTATAAGTTATACAGCGTATAACTTATACGGACGTATAAGTTATACGGAGAAGCTTATACGTGATGTCTTGACTTATACGTTGAATAACTTACACGCTATAAGGACTTATACGTTGGAGGAATAACTTACATGCCCAAACTAATAGGGACCTAAGTGAATTCCCAAATTAAACGAAAGATAAAAGGCGCATACGTACGTAAACGATAGATATGGACTAATATGATATATAAGCTTTGAATATGAAAATAACTAGCAATGAAAGGTAATGTTTAAAACGGGAAATGACCTAGAAAGAAAGACCGAACTTCAGTTGATGAGGTTTTTTAGTAAAGATATATTAATGAAAATAATTTTTTTTCCAAGCTGGCCTGGAAGCTCGACCCCAGCCAGGGGCTCTGCCCCTTGGACCCTGCTAGGGGCTGCCACCCCTAGACCCGCTGCCAGGGGCGCTGCCCCCGGACCCCCGTTAGTTAGGGGTTACATAAACATAGAAGTATGATCTAGTTAGGGCTATTTACTTGATACTTATAATTCCTATACAACTAGCCGCACCCAATTAAGGTAAGGAGTTACTATTAACTCTGAAAGGAATCGGAGCCAGGTGAGTTTCTAGCCCCATTTTCTTGTTATGTTTTTGGGGCTGTGTGCATACTCAATATGATTAGTTAATACAATTACCTTAAGTGGTAAGTGTATGATATATGATTGTTTTACGTATCATGTTTGAATGATATATGAATGCTATAGAAGAGATAAAGAGTATCTACGAAAATTTATAATTATATATAAAGAAAGGTATGGTATAGAAGAAGGGAACCAGGCCCTAATAATACTCAAGGAAGTAGGGCATAATGCTCTTTAAAACGTATAAGTATGTAAAGTAAGATTAAATAAAAAGTACGAAAGAAAGAAAGAATGAAAGAAAGAAGGTATGTACTTATGTATGTACAAAAGAAAGATAAATAGGTTAAGTAAGTAATATGTATCTTCGGATACGAATGAACAAGTATGTGAATGTATTGTATGTTACCTGATTAACTAGAATTCACTCAGCGTAGCTGACTTTTAGTATGCACGCAGGTAAATAGATTAAAGCAGCTGGCTTCAGGGAGACACATGGCATGAACTGAAGACGCTGACATCTAAAGAAGAATTGTCATGATGTTTTAATATGATGTTTTATGCTATGTTTAAAGACAAAATTTGAATATGTTGTATTGAATGGTTGAAGTTTTATATTCCATGAAAAGTTTTAATATTAACTCTGATATTTAGAACTGTGTTTACGAGTAAATCCAATGCCAAAGTAGGGCATCGGGACCGGAGCCTTACAAGTTGGTATCAAAGCACAAGTTCGAGAGATTTAAGCATCCTACATGCTTAGAATCAAACAGAGAATGGTATGTAAGAAAGAAAAGAAAGAAGATGCCAGTTCAAAAAAACCATGTGTCACTCAAGCAAGCTAAGTAAAAGTAAAGTACATGATTAATTTCATGTATACTGTAAGAATGTGAAAGGAAGTCAGTTTAATTGCTAGGGATAGGAGTGTATGATTATATGAACTATTTGATAACCTGATTGTTTAAAAGTAGAACTAGCATAAATAAACTCACAAAGGGAAGATGTAGGACATGGAAAGTATGTGATCAGCTAATCACTGCTGGCCATTGTTATTACCTGTTAGTTTTACTATCCTTGTACTAAATAGTTCCATGAGTGATGACATTTGTTTGTCCCTATAAAATATGAATGGCTGGAGCAAGAAAGATTGTAGGACAAGGAGGTCGTATGGGACGTCGTGGTAGATAACGTATTGTCCGAGGACCTTCTGAAGAACTAGTTACTAACATGAGATAAGAAGGAAGTGAAACTGTGCGAGATCAAAGCAACAATGAAGGGTATCAACTGTATCTTGCGGTCCAAGCCGCCATTGCTCAAGCTGTAGCTGCTGCAATGAAGAATTTACATCCTGAAAAGTCTGCTGAAAGCCATGCAAGGACCGCTGAGAGGACATGGGATAATTGCAAGAAATCTTATGAGAATGACGAAGGCGACTCGAGTGAAGTTCGATCTATGAAGGTTGATGAAAGGAAAAGAGGCTGAGGTGGGTGTAACTACAAGTCGTTCAAAGGTTGCGACACGCCAAAGCTAACTGGTTTAGGAGACGCAATCACTACCCTCCAGTGGATAACCACAATGGACAAGGTTATCCGAATTAGTGAGTGTCGTCCTGACCAAGCAGTGGGTTATGCTACCCAGTCGTTTGGTGATGAGGCGATGTTCTGGTGGGAGACTGTGGAACAAAGAAAGACTCCGAAAGAGATTAAGGCTATGAGGTGGGATGACCCGAAGGAGTTGGTGATGAAGCGATTTTGTGCTGATGCTGAGTTGAGAGAGCTGAGATGATATTTCTAAATCTGAAGGCAAGGAAGATGACACACCGAGCGTACACCAATGAATTTAACTGCATGTCGAGGTTGGTGCCTAACATGGTGAACACTGAGGCCAAGCGAATTAAGTGTTACATCCGATGGCTACCACAGAATGTCTGCACCTTAGTCAAGACTAGTAAACCTGCTACCTTTGACTCTGCTATTGAACTTGTAGAGATGGTTTATGACGATATGGCTGTGGACGTGGTGGTGTTGGAAGAGAAGAAAGACAAGAAATGGGCCGCTCCTGTCAAACGACCCGGTACTCAGTTGTGGAACCCTAATGATAAGAAGCAGAAGGTGTGGGAAAATAAATGGAGTGAGGGTACGAACGTTTGCTACAAGTGTGGTAAGACTCATGGTGGAGAGTGCAAGCTTGGTTCGAATTCCTGCTACAAGTGTGGAAAAGTGGGGTACTATGCTAATGAATGCAATGCAAAGCCCACGTGTTACAAATGTGGTAAGACGAGCCATATTGTGGGGGATTGCACTGATGGTGAAGCTGGAGGAAGAGGAAAGAAGGATGCCAACTGTCGAGGCCAAGGACCAGGGCCTACATGCTGACTTAAGATCAAGCTAAGCAGATCCCAGATGTTGTGACAGGTACGTTACTAGTAAACGGTATTTCCGCTTCTGCGTTGTTTAATTCAGGTGCCAATAAGCGTTTTGTAGCTACGACATTTAGTAAGTTTGCCAAAATGAAATGTTGCCGTGTGCCTGAAACTTTTAAAGTAAAAACCGCTAGTGAAACATTTGGTTTGGATAATGAGAATGTTTAAGAATTGTAAGATAGACTTAAAGGGATGTGAGTTCCCTGTTACCCTGTATGTTATGACCGTAGGAGGGTTCGACGTGGTTCTAAGAATGGACTGACTATCTGAGTTTGAAGCTCATATAGTGTGTAAGAGTAGGTTAATAAGGTTAAAATCTTTGGATGGTGATATGGTGACAGTTTATGGTGATAAAGAAAGTTCAGAGCTTAATGTCATTTCGATGATAAAAGCTGAGGGTTTGTTAAGGCGAGGGTGCGGTGCCAACCTGGCATATGTTGTCTAAGCTATGACCGAGATGAAAGAAGTGAAAGATGTTCTTGTTGTGCGCGACTACCCAGAAATGTTCCCTGAGGATCTTCTGGGGTTGCCACTTGAGCGGGAGATAAAATTTCAGATACACTTAATACAAGGAGCACAGCCCGTCGCGAAAGCACCTTGCCGCCTAATGCCATCCGAGATGAAAGAATTGATGTCCCAACTACAAGAACACCTCGACAAAGGTTTCATTAGGTCGAGCATTTCCCCGTGGGGCGCACCGGTGTTGTTTGTTAAGAAGAAGGATGGAAGTAAGAGAATGTGTATAGACTATCGTGAGTTGAATAAGCTTACAGTGAAGAACAGATATCCGTTGCCACGGATTGATGATTTATTTGACCAACTACAAGGTTTGAGTTGGTTCTCACAAATAGATCTTAGATCAGGTTATCAACAACTGAAGGTGAAAGAGCTAGACATCCCCAAGACAAAGTCTCGGACGCGGTACAGACACTACGAGTTCCTCGTGATTTGGTCTGATGAATGCTCCAACAACATTTTTGGACATGATGTCGGCCGATGTTGGGCAAGTCAGTCATCGTTTTCATTGACGATATATTGATTTTTTCAAAGAGAGAGTCCGACCATGCTGAACACCTAAGAGAAGTATTTGAGGTTTTGAAGGAAGAGAAATTGTATGCTAAGTTTTTGAAGTGCACCATCTGGTTGCGCGAAGTACAGTTTTTAGGTCACGTAATCAATCCTGAAGGGATTACTATGGACCCAACTAAAATTGAGGTGATAATGAATTGGAAGACTCTGCGAAACCCGACTGATATACGTTGCTTCTTAGGGTTGGCTGGCTGTTATAGGAGATACATTGAAGGCTTCTCCAAGATAGTCGTACCGTTGACCGGTATGATCCGAAAGTCTGTAGTATTCAATTGGGGTAAGTTTCAGGAGGAGGCTTTTGAGGAACTAAATAAAAGACTCATGCAAGCTCCAATCCTTGCTCTACTCGATGGTGACGAGGATTTGGTTGTTTGTATCGATGCCTCGCATCGTGGGTTAGGTTGCGTGTTAATGCAACGAGGGAATGTTATAGCTTATACGTCCAGACAGCTGAAGATTCATGAGAGTACCTACCCGACACATGATTTAGAGATAGCAGCGGTAGTGAACGCTCTCAATATATGGAGTCATTATCTATATGGTACTAAGTGTACTATTTATAAAGATCATAATAGTTTAAAGTACTTCTTCGACCAGAAAGAGTTGAACATGAGACAGATGAGATGGTTAGAGTTGATAATGGACTATGACTGTGATATCAAATACTATCCAGGTAAGGCTAATGTGGTTGCCACCGCACTAAGCCGTAAGAATGAAGAAGTCATTGCAACAGTGAAGTCTTATAAGTTGATCATTAACTCAGTTCTTTTCGAAGAGATCATTAAGGTGCAGTATGAGGTGCTTATAGAAGAAGGGTAAATGAAAAAGGAAAGAATTTTTGGACATCAAGACGAGCTGATGGATAAAACTCATGGTGTGAAGACTAGGTTTGACCGTATGTGGATTCCACACCATGGAAATCTTAGAGGTCAAATCTTAGATGAAGCACAGAAGTCAAGGTACTCGATTCAGTCGGGGTCCACTAAGATGTATCAGGATCTAAAGAGATACTACTGGTGGCCAGGTATGAAGAACGATGTGGTAGATTATGTCCATAAGTTCATAACTTGCTTGCAAGTCAAAGGGGAACATCAAAAACCTTATGGGAAGATGCAGCCATTAGAGATACCAGAATGGAAATGGGAACACATCACCATGGATTTCATAACTAAGATACCCCGTATAGCTAAACATCACGATACCATTTCGGTGATTGAGGACCGTTTAACTAAAAGTTCTCACTTTCTACCTATACAAGAGTCTATCTCGTCAAAAACATTAGCAAATGTGTTCGTAAAAGAGGTTGTGGCTAAACATGGAGTACCATTATCAATTGTGTCTGATAGAGATACTCGCTTTACTTTAAGATTCTATAAGAAGTTCCATGAAGCTATGGGAACAAGACTGAACATCAGTGCGGCGTGTCATCCTCAAACAGATGGTCAGTCTGAAAGGACTATCCAAACCCTTGAGGATATGCTACGTGCTTGTGTTTTAGACTTTGGAGGAAGTTGGGATGATCATCTGCATCTTGCAGAATTTTCTTATAACAACAGCTACCATTAGAGTATTGGGATACCACCGTTTGAGATGTTGTATGGTAGGCGTTGTAGAACTCCTGTATGTTGGAGTGAGATCGGTCAGAAAGAGATTGGAAGTCTAGAAGTTGTGAAAGAAACCTCTTCAAGGTTTGATCAAGTCAAGGCAAGAATGAAAGCTGCTCAAGACTGTCAAAAGTGGTATGTTGATAGGCGGCGGCGACCAATCGAGTTTAACGTTGGTGACAATTTAATGCTTAAGGTCTCGCTTTGGAAGGGGATTATTCGTTTCAGGAAGATAGGAAAGTTAAGTCCAAGGTACATTGGACCATTTAAGATCATCGATCGTGTGGGCGAAGTCGCTTACAAGCTAGATTTTCCTGGGGAGTTAGAAGGAATTCACTCTACTTTTCATGTTTCTCACTCGAGAAAATGCTTGATGACACTTCTCAAGTGCCATTAGTAGACATCGAGGTTGATGAACAGTTGAACTACATCAAGCAGCCTGTAGGGATAGCTGACCGTAAGGAAAAGCAACTTCGTCATAAAGTTATTCCTTTAGTGAAAGTGATACGGAAGCATCGTTGAGGATCAGACACTACTTGGGAAGTTGAGGAGGAGATGCACAAGTTTTACCCATACCTGTGTAAGTAATAGTTAGGTTTCGGGGACGAAACCTCTTTTAAGGAGGGTAGACTTGTAACATCCCAAAATTTCCACGAATAATAATAAAATATTATTTTCATTGGAAGAATTAATTTTAGTTAGTAGGATAATAATAATAATAATAATATAATAACAAATATAAAAGGATAGTGGGCTATAATAGATGGAATTAATTATGAACATAAGATGAAGATGAGCCTAAGGTTCATGGGCTTAGGGAGTATAAATACCCCTGAAACCCTAGATCCTTTCCATCTCCATGATTCAACACCTTAGCCTACACCATCAAAAACACACACTTAAGCCAAACACTCTTTACACTATTCCACTCAACGATCCAAGACCAACCGAAGGTAAGAAATCATTTATCTTAGCTGACCCAACAATTTAGAACCTGACACCGCAGCCCCGGGATGCTGAATGAGCCGTTTGAATCTAGATCTAGCTTCAATCGGGTGTTTAATAAACCAAAAATGAGCTTAAGGGCCACCTTAGCTCAGATCTGGACACCCCGAAGCTACCTGGATCATAAACGATCAAACTCCGGCCAACCATGGTGGTTAACAGCGGCCGACGGCACCAGAATCAAAGAAAAACCTTAAAAACTCGAAATAGGAATTTGGTTTGCACATATAAGGTGTGTAAGTATGTACGCCGTATATGTATAGACCGTATAAGTATATGCAGCGTATATGTATATGAAACGTGTATGTATATAGAGCGCATATGTATATGTAACATGTATGTATATGCAAAGTTGCTAAAAAGTGCAAGATACAGAGCTAAACGAGCTAACACTGAGAACTGGAACGATCTAGAATTGAACCAGCATTGAACGACACGCAAAATGAGGAAACAAAGAAACTCGCGCCACACGGTCAAGGAAGAAGAGCGCGCCGCGCGATGTGGTGTGGCCTTTAAAGTTGAGTTTTTGTTATTTTATGAACCCCATGCCATGCGTTCTGCATCCCTATGCTCTCGTGTGACACGAAGAGCCCAAAATTCCAGAGAGTTTTGATTGTCTATAGGGTTTTGAGGCTTGAATTTCCTACTAAACACATTAACTTAGCCCTAAGAAAACGCACAACCAAGCAACCACCAATGACGAATTTAAAAGTCAGTATTGCATATTTTGGATGTCTCAGAGGCTAGGAATCATAGTTTGAAGAGCTTAAAGTGTAGGATTGGAGACTTCATGGGTTTTATCACCCACACTACTTTATTCTGTTTATTATTTTGTCACCGTGAAATGCGGTTGTGATATCTTTGGTGTTTATGGTGCTAGGCTAAACATTATAGAGTGCCTAGGCTTTATGATGAACATTTGTTGAAGTTTTATTTTATTATGGACTATGCTTTTGTTTATGGTTTTATGATTAAGTAAAGAGTTTGATTTTATTCATTCGATGCATATGTGTGCTGTCACACCTCAGCCTAAGGCGGAAATGCCAGGCATGAGCTGATTGCTCACAACTCTCAAGGTACTATCATGCAATATTTATAATGATAATATCTATTAATCAGTTTCAAATAATTCAACAAAGTACAAAATTTCATAAATAATACAAATAAAACAAAATCCAAATTTAAATCTTGGTTTTTTCTAGCATGCAATCCTAAGTTTCTTCAAACAATCCTCATAATCATATCATACGGTAACCAGCATATGCGTTAAAAATACAACAATTTGTCAACACTAGATTGAGTAAAATACCAGATGAGTGAATATAAAATAAGTATAGAAAAGTGCAAACTATATCAAGTGAGATAAGCAATTTAACCAAATGAGCAAGTAAAGATGTTGTCGGTAAGCATGATGCTAGATGAACTGGACGATAGCTACTACGACCGTCGTATGATCATACTTATCTGAGATTATGATGGACCTCTCCGTAATGCATTCAAATAAAGCATATAACACGTTAGACATAAATTGTTAAACACACATGACTAACAGTTGCAAGTTAAGTATTAAATAATAATAAAATATTTAGAACGCATATGCCCCCAAAGCAGTTGAAAGATTAGTAAAAGAGGGGAGTGAGATACTCACCTAATAAAGTAGAGCAAGTGAAGATGAAACGACGATAAAAAATAAGTTAAATGAGACGGAGTTTCTCGGGATGCGTTGACAAGGGTTCCTAGTTATTAATGGTAATAGGATTAATTATCAAGATATAACATGATTTAATAAACTAAGATTTCGATGGGGTTTGATTTGGCTTTGTGATTATAATTATTATTGATTGAACGGTTGAATCGATTTGTTAAAATCATTAGTCTTATTAATTATAAATTCACCATTAATTATCTTTAATAAAATAAATTAAATAGTTAAATAATTTAAACAATTAAGATATAAGATAAGCTTGTAATACTAATACCTAACTCTAAATAAATAAATAAGTAGATATACAAATTAAATAAAATAATTTGATTAAATATAAAGTGAGATAGGCTTATAGTTATTCGAATAAATAAGATACGAATATATAAATAAATAAATAATCATAATAATAATGTGTAATTATTTAAATATAATATGTAGTAAGATATAAATAAATATTTTGTTTAACTCTTTTAAGGAAAGTCTATTTAATACGTTTATTATATATATATATATATATGTATATATATAGAGGAGGGTTAACGTACAATGATAGGTTATCGTACATTAGGTACGCGAGACCATGCACCATTAGATCCTAATTGCAATTAAAACTAGACATAATTGTAATTAAATAAAAAAAAATTCTTCTCGCACAACATATTGTCATTTGCTGCAAGTCTTCAACCATAATCAAATCATCCACAAACTAAAGCATAATCAAAATCGATAAACCCATTATCGCTATAGTTTAATAATCTTCAAATTGATCAAAAATTGTTGATTTAGTCACTAGAATTGATGTGTATGAGGCTTTAGAATCATCAATCGATTATGAAATTGCATAATAATACACTTAATTGAGCTATGATTAGGGTTCATATTTAAACGTTCTGCACAAAAACTTTAAACGTTCTGGACTTTTTGTACAGAAGTTCTAAACTTTTTGTACAGAACTTCTAAATTTTTTTTCTAGAGCTTCTAAAGTAAAAAGTTTAGACCAAAATGAAGAAAAAGTTTAAACGTTCTGACCAAAAATGAACAAAAAGTGTAAACGTTTAACTAATACGTTCTGATCAAAACTACAAATTTAAACGTTCTGACCAAAACGACACCTTTGAACGTTCAAGTTTAGATGTTCTGTACCAAAACTTTAGAAGTTCTAACAAAAGTTTAGAAGTTCTATACAAAAAACTTTAGAAGTTCTATACAAAAACTTTATACGTTCTGTTTAAACGTTTTATACGTTCTATTTAAACGTTCAGAACAAAAATCAATTAAACTTTAAAAGTTCAGTACAAAAAGTTTATACGTTCTGTTTATACGTTTTAGGTTAATGTTAATACGTTCAATGTTAAAACCCATAACTCAAACTCAAAGTTGATAAGTGAAACTTCAAATTGATGATTAATTGGATCAATTTCAAAGTTTAATTGATCAATTAGTTCATCAATTTCAATTTCAATTGATCAATATGATAAACTAACCCGTGACCAACTCGTGACAGAGGAAGATGGTGTTCACGACGGTAACGTCGATGGTCGCGACGATGAATACAATCATTGGACGGTGATGAATTGATGAAGGTGATAGTAAAGGCGGACGGAATCGATGTGAGCAGTGGATCATAGTTGATGAAATTTACAATATTGCCATCGCGTCATTTTGAAATCAACAGTGTAGAAACTCGCGTACGTAATATACGATTAGGGATTATTGTATTGGATCTTTTATCTATATATATATAAATATATATATATATATATATATATATGGGTGGGATCTAGAGAGAACTCCTTTTAAAGAGAGAACTAAAGAAATTGTAAAAATTATTTTTAACTATTTTTAAAAAATTATTTTGTGATTTTTTTCTTTCCTCCTTCTAATAAGATGATATTGTTCCTAAAAAAAAACCATCGATGTAATGCGTATGTGCATTAATGTGTATTTTATATATAAAATAGTGTTTTATTACATATAATTTAACACAAATACATTATCTAATACACTAATATATGCAAATACGACACTAATAATTTTACGCAAAACACATTATTGCATATATGTAATACAACACTAATATACATATGCACTATATCGATTTTTTTTAATATTTGTATATAATATAAAACTATTGCAAATATACAATACAAACAACTAAATATATGCTATTCAACACTATTTCAAATATCAAAATGCACACTCTTGCACATATGCATTATAAAAAAAGTCGATGTATTGCATATATGCATTACAACGTTAATTTTTTATTATTTTTTATTTTTATATTTTTTGTGGTGAAGAATAACAACATATAAAAATGATGAAAAAAGAATTAAAAATATTTTTTTTAATTAAATTAAAAATACTTCATTATTAGTTCTCTAGTTCTCTCCATAAAATGGAGTTCTCTCATGATCCTCTCTTATATATAGGGGTGGGATCTAAAGAGAACTCCTTTTAAAGAGAGAACAAGAGAACTAGTAAAGAATTATTTTTAACTATTTTTAAAAAAATATTTTTTGATTTTTTTCTTTCCTCCGTCTGATAAGATGATATTGTTCTTAAAAAAAAACCGTCGACGTAATGCGTAAATGCATTAATGTGTATTGTATATATAAAATAGTGTTTTATTGCATATAATACAACACAAATACATTATCTAATACACACTATTGAATATATTCAAATACGACACTAATAATCGTATGCAAAACACATTATTGTATATATGTAATACAACACTAATGCACATATGCACTATATCGATTTTTTTTTATTTTGGTATATTATATAACACTATTGCAAATATACAATACAAACAACTAAATATATGCTATTCAACACTATTTCAAATATCAAAATGCACAATATTGCAAATATGCATTATAAAAAAAGTCGATGTATTGCATATATGCATTACAACGTTAATTTTTTTTATTTTTTTGTTCATTTTTATATTTTTTTGTGGTGAAGAATAATAACATATAAAAAGGATGAAAGAAAAAAAGTTTTAAAAATGTTTCTTTTAATTAAAAAAAATACTTCATTATTAGTTCTCTAGTTCTCTCCATAAAATGGAGTTCTCTCATGATCCTCTCCCTATATATAATATAAGCAAGTTTATAAAGACGATCAACGACGAGGATACGTGAATTAAAAGTTTTGGTTAATAAAACAACGTTGTTTATTATTAATGTATACATACACACACACACATATATATAGATACACAAATGAAACTTGTAACATAATTAATCGACAAGAAATAAAAACTGTATCTGCCAGTTTTAATAAAATAACGTTATTTATAGCTAACTATTAATTTATCATTTATTAAAGTTAATTATGATATTTAAGGAAACTATTTTTAAAAAAAATATAGAACCTAAAAACCGGGTGGCCGGGTTCGAACCCGCGACCACCAGGTCTTAACACACAGATCAAACCACCTGTTCTAGCAAGTCAGTTGATACATAAACGAAAAAAATTCATTATATACAAACACGAACAGAAACCCCCAAATGGTATAAACTCTGGCTTCTTCAATTGTTTAATATGTTGTACGTTTGTTAAATTAACCATATGGTTAATGATGAGTGATTAAAAAAGATCGTGTTAAATGTATTTATTACCTGATTAGATGACTAATTGACGAAGAATAGATACTAGGTATTAACGGCATAAAAACGGACCCGTATTGACATCAGCAAACGGTTATAAGGAAATTAAGTTTAGGGCTATTGTTGGCGACGTCCAGATGAAGTTGCCACGAGTTTAATTTGATAAGAACGAACTTTTACTGGAAATTCGGTAATATGAGATGACGGCTTTGATAATAACTGATGATTCGTATCCATTTGATCTTGTTTTCTAAATTATTTATGTCGGTATCGACATCTAAGCAGTATGAACGACATTCGTAGATCAATTCCAATTTTAGAATGAGGATTAAGCTACAAGTCAACTACATGGGTTGCGGGTTTTGGATCATTGGTAAACGGGTTATATGGTGAATATATATAGAATTTGCATAAATGTCCTTGAATTATTGTTGAGGATACATAATAGGGTTATAATTTAATTTAGATTTAATAATGTATATAAATCAAAGTTATTTTTATATATATTAAATAAATAAATATAATATCAAATATTAATAAAATAATATAATCTCGAATAACGTAATATTTTCATGGATAAAATTTCCCGAATATAATAATTTAAAATCCTAGTTATTATAGTCTCCCCTACTTTAGGGAATTTCGTCTGGAAATTAAAGGACACTATAATAAACATTATATATTGAGGAAAGAAAAATTTGAAAATATAGTTTAAAAGTTTATCATAACACGGAACTTTAAGTAGTTAAAACAACGCTCCAAATGAAAATCCGATAATGACATTTATATATAGGATGTACCAGCGGTGTATCCACCATGTTCTTATCATCTTTACATTTGTTCTGTTATCCTAACTACTTCCATTTCTATATGACACACAATTGCACGTTTTATGATTTCCCTGCGAGGGTTTGGAGTAGGCCTCCATAATTACTTAGATCGTCGGATGATCAACATAACTCATCCCGTCGTGTGGGTTACAAAACATTTGAAAGACATGATTTTTAGAGAAAACAAGAATCTCAATACGTTTTGGTTATAAATAGAAGATTGTTATTGTGTAAAATATTGCTAAAAATGAATTTAATATTTTAGTTATTTTACTAAAATATTAAAATTTTCATAACATCTTTTTGATACCAGGATAAATATCATAAGAGTTGGAAAGGAAAGGATTCCCTATATCGGATATTGAGATGAGTTAGGATTGAACGAGGATAAACAACTTAAACAAGAAGTACGGTATCATAAACAATTGTCTTTGGGTTAATTTTATTGTCTGATATAAAACGCTTAAAATTAATAAATTATTATAATTGAAATTGTTTAAATCCAAAAATCGAATAAAGGTTTGTTATAATGTATGATTGAGAAAGATAAAATATTTTTAGATAAAAATGACAAAAACATATTCTTTAATAAACTTAGTTATGATTGATTTGATTTATCTGATTTAAAATAACTTTTAGTTAGATCTATAAATATTTGAATAACTGAAGTTGATTGAATTGAAATATCTTGATTAAGTTGCAAAGTAGGGTTTAATGGAATAATTTTGGTGATTTTGAGCTTGATGAACATGACTAAATCGAGAACACACATGGCGTAGGTGATTAGGATTTCCATAGTTGTAGCAATTACAGGTAGCATGGTATAAAAATTTGAGCAAACGTCGTTTTTTTGGTCAAAACTCGGTTTAAGGATAATGTAACCAAATTTGTTTTTTGAGGTATAGTGTTTATATAACAATGACAATTATGTAAATGAAATATGGATGAATACCGTGATTTGTTGCGAGGAAAAGCCCTTGATCAAATGATGATCGCCGACACAAAAACCCCGAGTGATGACAAATCGTCTATCACCACTTTATTAATCAAAAAAGGTGTTTCAATAGTGGAGCTTAAGATCGGTTACAATAAAGCAAAGTGTGAACAAGTGAAAACTAGAACAATTTCTGCGAGTGCGCTGTGATAATTGTATGTAAACAGTGTGTAAGTTGTGTGTTTCCTAAGCCGATCATAAGATCAATATATACAAAAATATAAGCTAACTATAAGTCCTATAATCTCGCCACTTCTCCATGATCCGTTGCAGCTCTTTGACCACATGCAAAAATTCATGGACTAGGGGATAAATAGGTGGACTGACTCTTTTAACCGTTAGACCTATTAATCACAAAACCATTCAAGTAATACAATTGTTAGTAAACAATTAGTACCGACGATCCTTGATCCTGCGCAATCTGGAACATACCCTAAGGATAATTGATCCAAAAGTTACATAAGGATAACGTTTCCTTTGCATAAAAATCCATGCCCTAAAAATTGCCCCCAAAATGGCGGTTGTTTTTTATAACAGTTGTTATTTTGAAATTCACATTTCCTGCAAATAATAAGATTAGACGTGAGTCAGACGTAATTATTATCACCCATACTGATTAATGTCTGCCACCTATATATGTGATCACTATAATCCATTTATAACCACACTTTCAGCAACCAAAAAAGTATCATTCTCTCTCTTTTCTTTTCATTTTCTTTTTAATATATCGACCATCTCTGTTTCATCTTCTTCTGAACAGTCGGATTCTAGCAACCTCCGACCACAAGGTCTTCTTTCTAACCCCTCATCAGAGATCTGTAAATTCACCAACCCAGAAATTGATGATCTCCGATCATTATTTTCGGCCGATACCATGTTTCGTCCTTTTGACTCCACTGTTCGAAGTGACTGTATATCCAAATCATGGATTTGCTTTCCGGCTCAACCTTTTTTTATCGGCTACACATACCCCTTTCCAACCTTTACCCATAGTTTCCTTACCTTGTCCAGAATCAGCTACATCCAAGCAATGCCTATCTTATCTTTATACTCTAGTTACCCACAACTCTAATTGTTTCTTTTAAAATCAAAGCCACATCAACCGATTCCATCTACAAAGCCACACAGAACGGTGCCTTTTGGAAAAACCAGTTTTTCTTTGTAAAAAAGGATTCAATCCCTGGTAGGTCTAATCTACCCAAAAGGTGGATCAAGAAGGGTAGGATCCTGGATCCTCAGATAACATTGAGAGAATAACTGATTCTTCAACTAACGTTTTATTTTTCATTCTCAGTTGATAACTTTGCTTTGTTGGCCGAGCTTCCTGGAGTTAAAGAGAGAAAAGAAATTTCTTTCACTGGATCTAGAAGTTAGAACCTTTCAGGCCAAGTTTACCGAAGCCTTCCAAGAGTCAATTTCAGATTCAATCAGCAACATGTCAAGTAATGGCTTCGATAATATTATTTGAAATTAATTAAAAATAAAAGTAAACTTATCTTTTAAGTTGTGCTTTGTAGGTGCTAAGAAATCTGGTAGGTCTGCATCCCAATTCTCTTTGGAAGACCTTGGCTGTCTTATCATGAAAAAGGAGACCCCCAAGAGCACACCAGTCCACGAACCACGTCCGGTGACAACTCTTGCTAAGTCTGGATCTTCCAATAGAAAGAAGACCTCCGAGCCAGAAGACCTATTTGAATCCAGAAAGTACCTCGTCTGTTCTGTAAGAATCCTTTATTCTCTCTTATTGCTGTTGTGAATCCCCAATCCTTCTGAGCTTATTTTGATGCAATGTACAGTCATGGATTCCGCCAAGTGTTACTACGACAAGATGGTCAAGAAGTTGAAGAGACCCTGTCGGGAATGAGGTCTATGGCTGCTTCTAAGGACAAGACAATCTCCAAGCTGACCAAGGAGAAGAAATAGGCTGAGGAACACGCATCCTCAGTTGAGGCCCAGCTGCAGGAGGAGGTGACCCACGCTACCAACGACTCGAAAATATGGGCCGCCGAATCTGTTCTTCAAGCCAGGATCAAGATTGTGACTAAGGATAATGATCCTTCCTTTGACAAATCAACATGGGATTTAGCAAAGTGGAAGCAGCCTCTGGCAGCATTGGGCGGTGGCGAAGATGAAGCTGGTGAAAGTATGGATACTGCAGTTGGCGGTCAAGAGGCGGAGATGACTGAAGCTGGGAAGGATGCAGCGGTTGGTGAGGAGGCTGCCAAATTGGGCAATGAAAGATAGAAAAGACAAGGCCCAAGCCCTCTTTTTTTATTTGTTTGTGTTTTGATGGATATTTGCTGGTTTGTACTTAAGACAATAGCTAATTAGGGTAAAGGATCTGTGATCCTTAAGACAATTGTGAGGGGTAGCAAAGGTGGATGGATCCTCTTTTTCAGGGATGAAGCCTTTGATGCCCCTTTCCTTTATCTTTCCTGCACTTTAAAACTGTTAGTAACACATGCTTAACCCAGGTGGATAGTCCATCTTTTGTATGGTGAAATCCGGGTTAAGAATTTTGGTAAATCCAGGTAACTTTTTAATAATAATAACTTAAACCTTTTGACTATTTGCTTACTGTTTATTATTATGAAAGAATAGTTCTTATAATTTAGATTCATAAAAGGTTTTGAGAAAAGTTTCAAGGAAATTTTAAGAAAAGTTTCTAGAGTAAATTTTAAGAAACGTTTCAAGGGTAGAATATCCTTGTAAAAGCAGATTAAGGATCCTGGTTCCTTAAATATTTGAATTAATTAAAGATTTAATCCGAATAAATGTAAATATATAAGTAAAGATCATACCATAAGGTTTGATTAGACCAAAGTTACCACAAATGTGAATACTTCCATGATCCTTGTAGTTAGACTTAGGATACCTGATACAAATAACTTTTCATATCAACTGGAATTAAACCCAACAAACTGGGGACAAGCCCAAATAAACTGGGGACAAGCCCAACAAACTGGGGACAAGCCCAAATAAACTGGGGACAAGCCTAAAAACCTGGGGACAAGCCCATATATACGCATGTTAAACTAGGGACTCTCTCGAACCGGGATTTAGCCCAAACATGAGTGACGTGAAAACGCCAAAACCTTTGCTAACATGAAAATATTAGAAACCTTGGAACTCGAGCTAACATGAAAATGTTAAAAACCTTGTGTGTGGTACGTCTGCCATTAATTCGTAGGATCCTCCATATAGCCGAAAACAATGAAATTGTCAGCCACTAAACGTGTACTGGTCCCATTGCCCCGAACTATACTTTGGATAGCATGCGCTACAAGTGAGAGTGTAGAAACTCTAATTCGTGAGAAAGGTGAAAACCTTTAAACCTTGGAAGATGTGATTATCGGGGATCACAATTTAATCGTGGGATTAGACCAGGGAGATATTGATGTACCTTAGACGTGATAGAGAGGTGGCCAACCTCTTAATTATTGAATCACTTCTTGAAATCTGCATTGTCACTTAAAGCTTGGAAAAAAATAAATTTTTAGAATATATTATTCTTTAGTTAGTAATATAAATCTGATATGAATAGCTGATAAGATAAAGTTTTACCGGCTTTAGGATCCTTGATCCTGGTTAAACGAAGTATTTCTTAAGATGGATAACATTAAATGCTCTTGGAAGTCGATCACCTTCCATAATAAGTAGATGATATGCCCCCTTTCCTGCTTCAGATTCAATCAAGTGGGCCTTTCCTACTTAGGTGCTAGCTTTCCATCTGCGGGATTAGTTGTATTTTGGAAAGCCTTCCTTAAGACCAAATCTCCTTTTTGATATCTTCAAATCCTGATGTTCTTGTTGTATGCCCCAGCTATCCTTTGTTGGTACGCTGCCATTGATCCTTGCTACGTCTCTGAGCTCATCAACAGTATCTAGATCCTGGATAAGACTTTCATCGTTGGCATGAGGATCACAGATGCTTGTTCTAGTGGTAGGAACCACCATCTCTGTAGGGATTACAGCTTCTGATCCAAACACCAATGAGAAGGGTGTTTGACCTGTTGCATTTGTGGGTGTTGTTCTGTCAGCCCAAAGAACATAAGGGAGTTCCTCAGCCCACTTGCCTGTCTTGGATCCTAGCTTCTTCTTTAAGTTGTTGAATATAATCTTTTTGCTTGACTCTGCTTGACCATTGGCTTGAGAATGACATGGTGTAGAAGTGATCATTTTGATGCCCCAACTGTCACAAAAGTCAGTAGTTCTTTTCCCAATAAATTAGGATCCATTATCACAAACAATTTCAAAAGGGATACCAAATCTAGTTATAATGGTTCTTTTAATGAAGGATACAACTTCCCTTTCTCAGACTTGCACGAATGCTTTTGCATCAATCCATTTAGAAAAGTAGTCTGTCATGGCAAGCATAAAGACCTTTCCTCCTGGTGCTTTTGTTAGCCTGCCAACAATATCCAGTCCCCACTTCATGAAAGGCCATGAAGAGGATATAGGATACATTGGTTCTGCTGGCTGGTGAAGAATATTCACATGCCTTTGGCAAGCATCATACTTCCTTGAGTACTACATAGCATTCTTCTTCATCGTAGGCCAGAAGTATCCAGTCTTAAGTATCCTGGAAAATAATGCGCTTCCGCCTGTGTGATTGCCGCAATCACCTTCGTGGAAGTCTTGAAGCACCTCTTGTATTTCAGGATCCTCAATGCATCTCAAGTAGGGACCTATAAGAGACTTTCTATATACAGTATCTTGTAAAATAATGAACTGTGATACCTTTATTCTGAAAGCTTTAGGATTTTCCCCTGTAGGGATTTCTCCGTCCTGGAGGAATTTCTTGATTGGAAGGATCCAAGATCCTATCTTTGAAGAGGATGAAGGATCCTTAAGTTCTTCTGCTCAATTTGTTGTTACCTCCATAGCTTTCTATTCCCCAATTGCCAGAGACAATGTGTGAATGATAGGTATCTTTGCATCATCCGGGATCTTCAAGGATGATGCTAAGTTTGATAAGGCATCTGCCCCAGCATTTTCTTCTCTCGGTACCTGCATGATACTAAACAACTCGAAGGATTTTTCTAGTTCCTTCACAATTTCTAAATACTTGATCATGTTCTCACCTTTCACGGCATAAGACCCGTTAAAGTGGTTAGTTATAAGTAAAGAATCTATATAAACTTGAAGATACATGATCCTTATTTGTGTGGCTAAAAGTAAACCTACGATAAGTGCTTCATATTCTGCCTCATTGTTGGTGGCTTGAAATTCACATGCAATGGACTGCGGTATTATGTTCCCCTGTGGCGATTTCAGTAGAATACACAATCCTGTTCCTCTCACGTTGGATGCTCCATCTGTGAAGAGGATCCAAGGATCCTTGGTTTCCTCTAGTTGCTGAACCTCCAAATCCACTTCTTTTTGTATGTCAATACTGAAATCAGCCATAAAGTCTGCGAGCACTTGTAACTGTATGGTTGTTCTATGTTCATATTGAATATCATATGCGCTCAGCTTCACAGCCCACTTGGCCATCCTTGCTGACAATTCTGGCTTTCTAAGCACATTCTTAACAGGATAGTTAGTTCTTAAAATAATAGTATGTGTTTTAAAATAATGTCTCAACTTGATTGAGGCCATAATTAAAGCAAGAATTAATTTCTCAAGGTGAGGATACATTACCTCTACGTCTAAGAGGCTTTTACTTACATAATATACCGAATGATGTTGACCTTCATGATCCTTGGCCAGAACAGCACTGACTGCATTACCTAAAACGGCTAAGTATAGTGACAATGGCTCACCATCTATTGGCTTCATCGATGCGTGTGCCGAGGATAGATAATCCTTAAGAGCCTTCAGTTCATCCTCATGCCTTTGAGTCCATTTAAACTTCTCATTCTTCCTTAGGATATCATAGAAGTCTTTGCATTTCTTCGAGGATCTGGAAATAAATCTGTTAAGGGCAGCTATCCTTCCCGTCAGTCTTTGGACATCTTTAGCGTTGATAGGAGACTTCAAATTGATGATAGCTTCAATTTGTTCAGGGCTTGCTTCTATCCCCCTCTAAGTCACCATATATCCTAAGAACTTCCCAGCTTTGACACCAAAGTGGCATTTTGACGGGTTCAGCTTCATATTGTACTAATCGAGGATGTTCAATGCTTCTTCAAGATCTTTGAGGTGATCCTCATCTTTCTTTGACTTCACTACCATGTCATCTATGTAGACTTCCATTGTTTTGCCTAGCTGATCCTTGAAAATCATGTTGACTAATCTTTGGTATGTAGCCCCTGCATTTCTTAGTCCGAACGACATAGCAACATAACAATATATGCCGGTAGGAGTCATGAATACTGTATCCTCTTGGTCAGATGGTTCCATCTGAATTTGTTGAAATCCAGATGAAGCATCCATAAAAGTGAGCATTTCACGTCCTGCCGTGGGATCCACCATGGAGTCAATGTGTGGTAAGGGGAAAGGATCCTTGGGACATGCCTTGTTTAAATTAGTGAAATCGACACATACCCTCCACTTTCCATTTTTCTTAGAAACCATCACAACATTGGCTTACCATCGAGGATACTTTACCTCTCGTATCAAACCTGCTTTGAGAAGTTTTTCAACTTCTTCCTGGATTATGATATTTCTTTCAGGCGCAAACTTCCTTTGTTTCGGGTGGACAGGCCTGATAGAAGTATCTATTCCTAATTTATGAGTAATAATATCTTTAGATATACCTGTCATATCAGAGTGTTTGAAGGACTTCCTTTGTTTGAGGAAGGATACCAAATCCTCTCCAATATTTCTGAGGATATTAGATCCTATATATACCTTTACATCTGGATCCTCTGGGTCCAATGACACTTCTTTTAAATCTTTTTTCCCGAGCCTCCAGTACCTCTCTTGATTTTTGCATTGATTGTTATGCGATGGTTTGCTTCGTGGCTGGCTTCATAGAGGAAGTATAGTAGTTCCTTGCCTCTGCTTAGCCACTGTCTAACTTAACTACTCCCCATGGGGTTGGTAATTTGATACATTGATGATATGTGGAAGCTACTGCCTTCATCTCATGTATCCAGGGCCTGCCAAGAATCACATTGCAACACGGCAAGTTATCTATAACACAAAATTTTTGAAAAGAATTTACTCCCTCAATAAAATAGGTAGCTTGATGTCCCCCAATGTGTGTTTGGTTTCTCCACTAAAACCAACAAGGACAGATGATCTTGGTGTGATCTCTGATTCATGAATGTTCATTTTCTTGAGTATATCGGCCTGAATTATGTTCACTGAACACCCGCCATCAGCAAGGATCCTGCGAACATAGTGATTAGCTGTAAATAAAGTAATGATCAAACCGTCATGATGAGGATCCTGAAGGTGTATGCGATACTCTTCATCAAAGGTTATAACCCTTTGATCAGTTAACGTGGTGGTCCGGATGGGTCTTTCACCATTCTCCAACTTGGTTTCCTTGGCGTTCCACTTCACCGAGGAGAATGAGGTTCCACAAATGTCTGAACCCCCAAAGATAAAATTGATGATCTGTGCATCAGGTGGTGGTGGAGTTGCTTTCTGTGGAATTTGTTCATGATCCTGGATTCTTTATTTCTTTCTTCCTAGAAGCTCCTTGAAGTGACCCTTGCGTAGAAGATACCCAATTTCTCTCCTCTGGCCGATAAAATCTTCGGTCATATGGTTGAAATCTTCGTGGAATGCACACCATTTGGACTTATCCTTGAAGGATGTTGACTTCTCATTTTTTCGAGGCCATCTTGCTTTTTCTCCAAGATACCTCATAGCACATATTAAGCCATGAGTATCAACAGAGAAGCAATACTCGGAAATTCTTGGATAATCCTCATCTTCAACCGCACGGACAGCTTGGTTGTTGAACATTGAATATGGATTGTAATTGTTGTTCTTGAATGAGGATCATTGTTTCTTGTCAGGTGACTCATGTTTTGTTGGAGTTCCTAAACTGTCTTGGATCCTTTTATCATCCTCCAGTCTTATGAACCTAAGCGCCCTATTCCTTTCTTAATCTAATGTCCTGCATGGGGTCATAACAAGATCATCATAGAATGGGGAGCCCTTTTGTGTAAGGCCCTGTTACCGGTAACCCTACTTGGTGTTGGATTTACTCATAAACATAGTTCTAAATATCAGAGTTAATTAAAACTTTCGCGGAATAACATAAAACATCAACAGTCATTACAAACATTCATAACTTGTCTTAAAACATAACTTAAACATGTCTTTTAGTTCAAAACATTACAAATAAATCTTCAGATGCCAACTTCTTTATGCTACCGCCATGTGTCCCCGCTCAAGCCAGCTGCCTCATTCTACTCACTTGCGTGCATACTAAAAGTTAGCTACGCTGAGTGAGTTCTAGTTAATCACATAACATACAATACGTACACTTACCTTCCATTATGCATCCGAAGACACATAATAATTACGTTACTACTTACTTTCATTACATAACTTCATACATACATACACACATACTTTAATACTTCCATACTATATATTTACTGTCCATTCTATCTCAGATATTATTAGGGTCTGATCCCTTTCTTGTCTATCTCAGATATTATTAGGGTCTGATCCCTCTTTACTTCTCTATCTTAGATATTATTAGGGTCTGATCCCTTTCTTCTCTTTCTCAGATATTATTAGGGTCTGATCCCTTACTTCTTCATCTTCATACATTCTGTCCTTACGTACTTGTAACATACATAACATTCTTTACTCTTTCATACACATTCATACATACATCTATCATACACATCCATCTATCATATACATACCTCCCTTGTCAATACGTGCAATATCCGAAGATCATTCACGTACCGACAAGCTTTCGATCACATTCAAGATATACATAATTAACATATAAATCATACATGGCATACACTTACCATTTAAGGTAAGTGTATTAACTATCACATCGAGTATGCACACAGCTCCGAAAACATAACAAGGAAATGGGGCTAGAAACTCACCTGGATGCGATTGCGTTCACCGTTAATAGTAATCCCTTTCTTTAGTTGAGCACGGCTAACTGTATATCAATTACACTTATTAATTAACTATTACTACTCATATAGTATTTCTATCTTTATATAACCCACAACGAATGGGGGTCCGGGGGCAGCGCCCCTGGCAGCGGGGTTCTAGGGGCGGTAGCCCCAAGCAGGGTCCAAGGGGAAGAGCCCCTGGAAGAGCCCCAAGCACGGCTAACCCATTCTTCGTAACGAATTAAGTCTGATTCGCTATCCGATTCGTTACCGTAAATGTAAGCGAACATGCATGTTAGGCGAACTTACATCAGCGAACTTATATACAAGCGAAGTTATATACAAGCGAACTTATATGAGGCGAACTTAATTGCAAGCGTACTTATACAAGCGAACTTAGCATGTAGCGAAGTTGGCCACCAGCGAACTTTCATGTAGCGAAGTTTAGCCACGAGCGAACTTATTTGGCGAACCCAGCTGCAGCGAAGTTATGCAGCGAGCTTAGCTACAGGTGAAGTTGCCCTGCAGCAGCCGCTGGTCTACCTTAACCCCCCATAATCATCTTTGTTTCATCGAAATTCTTGAATATAGTATTAAGCAAACCCTTGCTCAATCCCATGGTCTTTTTCGGGTAAAACACGGCTCGGAAAAGCATAAGGTTTGAGCCTTTAAGATTAAAACGTTCAATAATAGGTCTAGGGTTTATTTTAAACGAGTCATACCCAGCCGCGAGTTAGTTAAGTTCGTTTCTAACATAAAGTTCGCTACTTTAACACTTGTTTATACCCGATCTATCCTAGGTTCGGGTTTAAAGGCTAACCGTTCATAAAAACGTGAACTTTAAGGTCAAGAACATACCTTTACGTGTTTTACGGTTAAGGTTTAGCTTGGTTACGAACTTTAGGTCTTGTATCTATCTTGCACTATGAGGATCTATCAAGAATCGACGTTCGTTTGGCTCGGATCTCACCCTCTCTCTCGGCCGTGTATATGTGTGGGTGTATGTGTATGTTTTTGAGTGTGTAGGCAATATGGATAGATGGAATGAGGATTAGGGCTTTAGGGTGGTTTAAGGGAGTATTTATACTCCTAAGGCCCATGGACCCTAAGCCCATCTCATCCATATTCCCATCTTGATTAATCTAAGTCCATGACCTTTTCTTTTCTAATTATTTATTTAAGCCCAATAACTAAACGTGACTTTCTTTTATTAAATATGAAAACTTTAGGATGTTACATTTTGTAACCCCATCTTGAATTCCTCAACAGCCGTAGTCATGTAAAGATTTGGGATTTCTAAGGCCTCCCTTCCAAACTTGGTGACGAAATCCCTTAAGGATTCATCATGAGGTTGGATAACATGATATAAGTCACTAGTTAACTTCTCAAATTTTCTACTACAAGAAAATTAGCTATTGAATAAATTAACTTAGTGTGAAAATGAAGTTACATAATAGGGAGGAAAACTTAGCAGCCATTTAAGAGCAGATCCAGTTAATGTGGATCCAAAGCCTTTGCACAGGCATGACTTCTTAAGCCTTTCCGGAATGGGATTGATTTCCATTATTTCCCTGTACTGAGCTACATGCTCCTTTGGATCGATTGAGCCATCGTAGATCTTCATGTTGGATGTTTGGAAGCGTTTTGGGATTTCAGCATCACATATTGGTGGAGCAAACCTCAATAGCTTATGGCTTCCTTCTGAAATTTCAGGAATGGGTCGAACCACTCCTGGAACACTGGATATCATATCCTTCAGTTTCTACACTTGGCCATGGCTAGATTGATACCTGTATCCTGTGCAGAACCAAGACTAGTGTCTAAATATATATGATTATAAAGGTTACCTCTTTGTTAACTAAACGTTGGTATCCCAGAAGAGTAAGAAGCATCAGCTATGATAGTTGGTTCACCAGAGGCAATGGTCTACATAGGGATGAAATCTCCCTCGTGAACTTTCGATGACCTCTGATGTTGAAGTCCTGAGGATCCTTGGTTCTGCATGAAGGACCCTTGAGGTTGAAATTTGAAGGATCCTTGATGAAACAATCCTGAGGATCCTGGCTGAAGGATGGATGATCCTTGCTGAAGGAAAGAGGATCCTTGAGTATGCTGACCCATGGATCCTAGTTGAAGGATGGATGGTCCTTGCTGAAGGAATGATGATCCTTGAGTTTGTTGACCTATGGATCATGGTTGAAGGATGGATGAGCCTTGTTGGAAGACCGAGGATCCTTGAGTATGCTGGCCCATGGAACCTGGTTGAAGGATGAATGATCCTTGCTGGAAGATCAAGGATCCTTGAGTATGCTGGCCCATGGATCCTGGTTGAAGGATGCATGATCCTTGTTGAAGGATGGAGGATCCTTGAGTATGTTGAGCCACGGATTCTGGAGTAGTGAAATCCAGCATCCTAGGCATCAAGGGAGTCTGATCCTCCACTGGCCTCTTTTTCTTCTTGAGATACTCTATCTCGCATAGGATCTTCTGATTGGTCATGTTCTGCTCCTCCATGTATGTCTTAAATAATGAAAATATTACAGTAACATCATTGTTAGAATTTACATCAAAAGTGGCAGCAGTGGTCTTTGAGCCCTGAAAGACTGGAGTTGGCATCTTGTTTCCAACAGCGTTGGTTCTTTGTACTCCCGCAGGTGGAGGAGGCATCGGGAATGAGGTTTTTGATGAGAGAGAAACTGATGAAGGCATGGTGGTTGAAGAAGAGGTTTGTTGAGAGGCCATTGGTAATGGTATTGGTTAAAAAGGTTGAAAACTGATATGAAATCTTGTGGATTAAAGCACCAATTGCCCCACGGTGGGCGCCAAATTTTTTTGGTGAAAAATCGGTTTAAGGATAATGTAACCAAATTTGTGTTGTGAGGTATAGTGCTTGTATAAAAATGATAATTATGTAAATGAAATATGGATGAATACCATGATTTGTTGCGAGGAAAAGACCTTGATCAAACGATGATCGCTGACACAAAAATCCCAGGTGATGACAAATCGTCTATCACCACTTTATTAATCAAAATAGGTGTTACAATGGTGAAGCTTAAGATTGGTTATAATAAATCTAAGTGTGAACAAGTGAAAACTAGAACAATCTCTGCGAGTGCGCTGTGATAATTGTATGTAAATAGTGTGTAGGTTGTGTGTTTCCTAAGCCGATCATAAGCTCAATACATACAAAAATATAAGCTAATTATAAGTCCTATAATCTTGCCACTTCTCAATGATCCGCTGTAGCTCTTTGACCACGTGTAAAACTTCATGGACTAGCGGATAAATAGGTGGACTGAGTCTTTTAACCCTTAGATCTATTAATCACAAAACCATTCAAATAATACAATTGTTAGAAAACAATTAATACCGAGGATCCTTGATCCTGCGCAACCTCCAACATATCCTAAGGATAATTGATCCAAAAGTTACATAAGGATAACGTATCCTCAACAAAAAAATCCTTGCTAACAGTCGTAGCATGGGTTATAGAATTAGATGGAATAGACTGTTGTGGAATGTCCTGTGGTGCATGGCAAGTATTAACAAGATGACCGATAGTTACATTGGGTGCAAAACGATATGAGGATTGAATTGAATAGTGATAGTGGCAAGTGAAGCATAACGAGTGAATTTTGACGTAAAGTTTCTTGTTTGAGACGGTATGATTTTGTTGAGATCAATTGTTAATTTGATTAACAACATATAGTTGATGTTTAGACTTACGTTAGCTGTTATGAGAATGAGTAGTGGTAAATAAATCAAAATTACCTACAATTAGTTTAATGAGCAAGATTGAGTTGATTGTTTTTAATGTTTTGAATTGGAGTTACTATACGAGTGACCATACAATGGTTATAAAAAACAATTGATTAATTTTGATTACAAGGATTTCTTTCTTAAATCATACTATGATTAATAACAACGTGATTTTCAAGAAATGATTGATGAGTTGTGTAAATTTCATATGAACTATTAAGAAAAATAATTTGAAATATGTTAAAGCTAGTGTTTATTCATAACTTAAGGATAAGTTAGAATTTAAATTGATAATCAATGAGTTAATTTGATAAGTGAATGAGTTTTATAAAAGTTTGATATGTTTTAACAAATTAAATTTTGAGGTTGAATACTTGGAATATGTTTAATAGTTTATGTATATGATACCATGAGTATGAGAAACCTATTCGATTATTAAATTGTGCAATAATATTATTTAAAGTACTTGATAATCTAATAACGTGATAAGATGAATATGAACCAATTCAATAATAGAGTGTAAATTGTTTTGATTGGCTCGTGATAACCGAGTCTCGATAAATAAAGGATTTGTATTCGTTCAAGAGAATAAAAATGTTTTGAGTGTATGAATAGATCGAATCAATAAACCTTGATTCAAAAGTGATTTAGTAACTAACTGAATAATATAATAATTGAATAATTATATCAAATCATATTTCGTTTCGTATAAAATCAAATAAACAAACAACGAATGTTCTTCGATGTGTTGGGTTTCTCATGAGCTTTCCATGGCATTTTGTTTCCCCAACTTATTAACATACTAAAACCAAAACACATGTGTGAGTTGGCCTCCCATGAGCGTTACATGGCAATTTGAATAGCCTAACTTAATTAACGAGTTAACGAATCAATTGAGTTTGTCGTCCCATGAGCGCTACATGGCGATTTAACCGACCATACTAATTAACGAATAAACGAACTCAAGCATAAGTAGTTGAAACATCTCGTGTATCACCACAGATGATAATGTTCCAACAAAATATCACAGATAAAACAAATTGTGCAAATGAACAGTTGGCATATCCATGGCTTCCCATGATTTTTCCACCCGACTGGACATTTTAAAAACAATAAAACACAATAAAGAGTGTAACAGTTTAACCGATTACGTTAAACACTTAAAGTGTCGGTCGCATGGCAATTTCCACTATGACGGAGAATCTTGTCACACTCCCTAGTTATAAGTGAAAAGAGCAAAAACAAGGATAGGATATTCTCAAGGAATTTCACCATAAAAACAATCAACTAACTTTAAATAAAAATATTTTTAGAGAAGTTATAAAAATATTTTGAGAGTGAGACATAGTCTCGGAGTTATAAAAATATTTTGAAGGTGAAGCATAGCTTCGGAATTGTGTGTGCATGACAGTAAAAATAAGCAGTAATTAAACAATTATCTAAGAAAGCTGTAAACAAATAATTTGAACACATAAGGCAAACATATAAGCACGTATGGGGCTCCTAAGTATATTACTACGGCACCGCTAACGATCTATCTTAAACCTTCGGCTCTGATACTAATCCATCACACCCCAACCTAAGGCGGAAATGTCGGGGCGTGTGCTGATTGCTCACAGCTCTCAAGGTACAATCATGCAATATTTATAATGGTAATATCTATTATTCAATTTCAAATAATTCAACAAAGTTCAAATAAACAAAGTACAAAATTTCATAAATAAAACAAATAAAATAAAATCTAATTTTAAATCTTGTGTCTTCATCTCTAGCATGCAATCCTAAGTTTCTTCAAACAATCCTGATAATCATATCACATGGTGTCACACCCCTCCTAAGGCGGAAATGTCGGGGCATGAGCTGATTGCTCACAGCTCTCAATGTACTATTATGCAATAATTAAAATTATAATATCTATTATTCCAATTCAAATAATCAAAGTACATAATCCATAAGTAAAATATGTAAAGACAAAATATAAATTTAAATTCTTGTTCCTTTTCTCAAGCATGCAATCCTAAGTTTCTTCAAACAATCATATCACACGCTATCCTGCATATGCGTTAAAAATACAATAATTTTGTCAACACTAGGTTGAGTGAGTAAAACACCAGATGAGTGAATATATAATAAGTATAGAAAAGTGAAAACTATATCAAGTGAGATAAGCAATTTAACTTAATGAGCAAGTAAATATGTTGTCGGTAAGCACGATGCAGATGCACTGGACGATGGCTAAATAAGTTATCGGTAAGCACGATGTCAGATGAATTGGACGATGGATACTACTACGATACAACCAAATAAGCAAGTAAATAAGTTGTCGGTAAGCTCGATGCCAGGTGAACTGGATGATGGCTACTACGCAGATACAACCAATAAGCAAGTAAGCGTATAACACGTTAGGCATAAATTGGTATACACACATGATTAACAATTACAATTGAGTATTAAATAATAATAAAATAATTAGAACGCTTATGTCCCCACAAGATTTAAAATAAATAAAAAGGGGAGTGATTACTCACCTAATAAGTAGGACAAATAAGGATGAAACAGTGATAAAAAAATATGTTAAAAGAGACCGAGCTTCTCGGGATGCGTTGACAAAAGTTCCTAGTTATTAATGGTAATAAGATTAATTATAAATGATATAATATGATTTAATAATTTAAGATTTTGATGTGATTTGAATTAGGTTTGGGATTGCAATATTATTGGTTGGACAATTGATGATTGATCCTTTAGTGATTTTTATTGCAAAATTTAATATTATTGGTTATCATTTATTTATAAGAAGCTTTACCTTTATTATTTATAAAATCCCTTTATATTTGATATAACGTATATATAATTAAATTTATAAATAATTAATTAAATATGATATGAGTTATAGCAAATATACATTTATAAATAAATAAGTGAAGGATGTGTAAAATAATAATTATAATATGCATTATGATAATAATACATTCAATTAAATAAATGTTTAAATAACTAAGTCATAATATGTTTTAATAATTAGATAAACCTTTATCTTGAGCCTTTAACGAACATTAGCTTAACTAGGTGTAGCAAAAAAAAATATGTTTTAACACGTTGAGTTAAAATTATATTTATTATATTTTCATATTTAAAAACAATATATATATATACATATAATACATGTATATGTTTAATATATATGTATATCTATAATATATATAAAAGAAAACATAAAAATCCTATGTGTCGCCATGTGGTCGCTCCCCTTTTTTTTGGAGTCACCGGATTTGCTTGATTTTAAAATGGAGGTTTCTCATGCATTTGACCCGAATTCATGGGTATGGGTCTTACCAAACTCAGATATTCCTTAAACGGATTATAACATCTCATTAAATAAAAATTATTCTCACCAAATTATTGATGTAAAAATCCTATAAAATAGGATATACTAAAAATTAATATCTTATTTATTTTTAAAAAGATACGTATATATATATATATATTATTTAAATTATAAAACCAATTTTATAGTAAAAAAATAAACGGGTCTTGGGTCTCATCAAACCATAAGTATATTATTAACTTTCATAAATATTATTGATAATTAAAAAACCAATTTTATAGTAAAAAAATAAATGGGTCTTAAGTCTCATCAAAACCATATAGCTTTTAAACCGGTTTATAACATCTCACTTATTTGTGAAACAATTTATCATCAAACCATAAGTATATTATTAACTTTCATACAATAAAAAAAAATATAAATTCAAAAAAATAAATAAATATTATAACAAACAACATTAAACAACCCCCGTAATACACATAAATGATTGTTTGTCACGTTAGGGGCCCATGTGTTAAGTTTGTATGTGGACTCCACATATTATACGAACCATCTGAAAATAGTAGGCGGATTAGACAGTCCGTATAATCCTATCTTGGCGGCTAAGATCGTATTTAGACGGCGCCATCTCACAAAGTAGGTGGATGAGACGATCCATCTAATGTGAAATCTTCATGTCAATGTTTACCATTAGATGAGCCGTCTAAACCTTTAGACAGTCGATCTAATCCGAATTTTCTAGAATGGCATACTAGACTATGGACTTTAACTTTGGCAAGATATTTTAAACCAGGTTATAACATATCATTAACTTTCGTACAATAAAAATATATAAATTCAAAAAATAAATAAATATTAGAACAAACAATATAAAACAACCCTCGTAATACGGGGGATAAAAACAAGTATATATATATATATATAACAAGTTTATAAGGATGTTCACAATTAGAAATGCCAAGTTAAAGAGTGTCGGTTTTGACAAAAATATTATTTATTGTTATTAATATTAACCATATTAATTAAAATCTGCTTGAAAAACAACTACAAAACTCGCCTCTGCCCGGATTCGAACCCAGGTGGACGGCCGATTCACGAGAAACAACACAACACACACCAACCACTGGGCTGGTTTGTCCAGTTGTTCAAAATCCCAGACAAAACAGCTAAATATACAACTAAAAAAACCTCCAAACATAATAAAAACCCTAGAATCGCAATCTATAAATCCGTTGCATTTTGATTTAGTTAACCTTAGGGTTAATGAAATTAGATCATAAAAGAACTTGTTACACAAATCAATTACCTAATAAGAGTGATGAGTAGACAACGATTGATGATAGCATAGCCATGTCTTAACGTTAATTAGAACCAGGTGCCAGACGCCATAAACCGAGTAATTTATTTAGGGTTAAGGGTTGCGAGATCATAGAGAAGATACGTCTTGGTTTAACTTTGTTATCATCGTTTGTAATAGGTATATCACACAATAGGTATAGACGATTCGTTAATTATAATAATGTTTTGGTCAAAAGTCGATTAAGGATAATGTAACCAAATTTGTAAGGTGAGGTTTAGTTCTTGTATGACAATAACGATTATGATTTGAATGTAAGCTATAACATAGAGATTTGTTGCGAGGAAAAGCCCTTGATCTTGGTCAGATCGCCGGCATAAAAACCCCGGGTGATGACAAATCGTCTATCACCATTTTATTAATCAAAAAGGGTGTTACAAGGTTTGGAGATTATGATCAGTAATACAATAATCTCTTTGTGTGTGTATATATTGCTAGAGAGAGCTCTGAGTATTTCTAACGTACGTGAAGTGTTATGTCTCTAATAAGCTCGTTATAAACAAAAATAAAAGCTAACAACTAGTCTTATCTTTGCGCCACTCTCCCACTAGCCGCGTCCAAGTCGTTTGACCACGTGTTGAATGAGTCCTGTAGCGAAATATTAGGTAGACTAGGTCTTCTAGCCGTTAGACATATTAATTATAAACCTACACATAAGAAACAATCATTAGTAATAACAAATACTGAGGATCCTTGATCCTGACTTATTTTTGGAACTCTTATCAGGATAACTGATCCAGACGCGTCTCAAGGATAACATATCCTCAGGTTAGATTATTCATGACCTTACAATTGCCCCTAAAATGGCGGTTGTTTGTGGATAACAACTGTCATTTGAAATTCAAATTTCCTTCAAAAAATAAGATGATCAGAAATGTGTCAGAATTAGTTATTATCGCAAACCCTGATTATTATCAGTCGCCTATATATGTGATCTTAATAATCCATTTAAAACCACACTTCTTAGGCAGCCAAACATGTAGTATCCTTCTTTCTATCTTCCTTTCATTTTCTTTTTAATAATGTCGACCGTCTCTATTTCTTCTTCTTCTTCTGGCCAATAAAACTCGTGCAAACTCCAACCACATGGTCTACTCGCTACCCCTTCTTCTGAGATCTTCAAGTTTACCGATCCAGAAATCGATGATCTCCGATCACTTTTTCCGGCCGGTACTATCTTTTAGTCCTTTCGATTCCATTGTACGAAGTGATTCTATATCTAAGACCTAGGTTTGCTTTCTAGCATGTCCCTTCCTTATTGGCTATTCGTAACCTTTTCCATCCTTCACCCAAAGCTTATTTACCCTGAAAGAAATTAGCTACATTCAGGTGATGCCTATGTTGTAGAGAATACTGCGTACCATCGAAAGGATCACTGATGAAGAAGGTATTGAGTTTGGCTTGTCGGAGCTGGCATATCTGTACACCTTGGCTACTCACGGCTCCAATTGCTTTGTTATTTAATCGAAACCCCGTCAACTGACCCCTATCTCAAAGGTTAACCAGAACGATGCTTTATGGAAAAAGCAATTTTTCTTTGTGAAAAATAACTCAATCCCTGGTGCATCTGATTTACCCAAGAGATGGATCATGAAGGGTAGGATCCCGTATTCATAGGTATCATGGAAAGGATACTCGATTCTTCAACTAACGCTTTGTTCATTCTTTTGCAGTTGATAATTTTGCTCTGTTAGTTGAGCTTCCTGGAGCCAAGGAAAGAGCGCAAAAGTTTCTTGCACTAGATCCAAATATTAGGACCTTTCAAGCTAAGTTCACAGAAGCTTTTCAAGAATCAATTTTGGAGTCGGTTAGCAACATGTCAAGTAAGTATTTTTATAAAAATGTTTAATATTGATTGAAAATAATTGAAGACTTATCTGTGGATCGTTCTTTGTAGGTGCTCATAAATCTGGTAAGTCTGCATCCAAATTCTCCCTTGAAGACATTGATTGTATGTTTGTGAAAAAGGAGACTCCGAAGTCCACACTGATGCACGAGCCACGCCCTGTCACGAACCGAGCCAAGTCAGGAGTATCCAAGAGGAAGAAACTCTCCGAACCAGAGAGTCCTTTTGATGCTGAGAAATAACTCCTAGACATGCTCACTGCAGTAATGATCCTTCACCCTGATAGACTTCATTTAGGAATCACGTATCCTTCTGACTTTGTCTAACTTTCTTGTACAGGCTGTAAACTCTGCCAAAAGCTATCAAGAGAAGATAGTTGAAGAGTACGAGGAGACCCTGCTGGGATGAGGTCCACGGCTGCCACAAAGAAAAGGGGCTTGCTAAGATCACTAAGGAGAAGAAGCAAGCTGAGGATGACGCATCCTCAGTCAAGGTTCAATTGCAGGAGGAGATAACCCGCGCCACTAACGAACCGAAGATCTGGGCAGCCAAGTCAGTCCTCCAAACTAGGATCAAAATTGTGAATAAGGCTAATGATCCTGCCTTCGACAAATCTTCATGGGAGATGGAATAGTGGAAGAAATCCTTGGCAGCATTGGGTGGTGGCGAGGATGAAGCAGGTGAAAGCAATGATACTGTTGCTGGTGGTCAGGAGGATGAAGTGATGGATGTGGGGAAAGATGCAGCTGCTGAAGAGGAAGCTGGCAAATTGGGAAATGAAGGATAGAGAAGACAAGGCCTGAGCCCACTTTTTATTTTGTTTGTGGTTTATGAATAATGAATTATGGTATGTAATAAACAATAACTAAGTAGGATATAGGATCCTTGATCCTAAGACAATAATAAGGGGTGACAAAGGTGGATGGGTCCTCCTTTCATGGGGATGAAGCCTTTTATGCCCTATCTTTATTTTCCCTGCACTTTATGAAAAATTAGTAACACCTACTTAACCCGGGTGGATGATCCATGTTTAAATGGTGAAATCCGGGTTAAGATTTTTGGTCCAGATGACTTAATAATAATAACTTAAACTTTTTACTATTTACGTGTTGTTTATTATTCTGGAAACATATCTTTTATAATTTTAGTTTTATTAAAAGTTTTGAGAAAAGTTTCAAGGGTGAATTATCCTTGTAAAGCCAGATTAAGAATCCTGGATCCTCACATCTGTAAAGTAATAATGGTTAAAACCGAATAAGGATAAACTGATAAATAGAGATCATACCATAAGGTCTGATTAGACCTAAATTACCATAAGTGTTGATATCTCCATGATCCTTGTAGTTTGACTAGGGATACCTGATGCATATTACTTATCATATTAACTGGGATTACACCTAAAAAATAAATTGGGGACAAGCCCGTGCAACTGTGGACAAGCCCGTGTAACTGGGGACAAGCTCGTGTAACTGGGGTCAAGCCCAAAAACTGGGGACAAGCCCAAAATGGGGACTGCCCCAAAGATATGGATGTCAACTGGGGACTTGCCCGAACCAGGATTTAACCCAGACGTGAGTGACGTGAAAACGCCAAAACCTTAGGTATGGTACGTCTACCATAAAACGTAGGATCCTCCATATAGCCGAAAGCAATGAAATTGTCAGCCACTAAGCGCGCGCGTACTGGTCCCACTGCCCCGAACTATACTTTGGATAACGTGCGCTACAGACGAGAGTGTAGAAACTCTAATTCATGAGGAAGGTGAAAACCTTTAAACCTTGGAAGATATGCCCATCGGGGGTCACACCTTAATCGTGGGCTAGGCTAGGGAAACAGCAATGTACCTTGAGTGTGAGGGAGAGGTGGCCAACCTCTTAGTCATTGAACCTCTTATTGAAATCTGCATTGCTACTTAAAGCTTGGAAAAGATAAATGTTAAGAATATATTATCCTTTAGTTAGTAATGTAAATCTGAAATAAATAAATGATAGAGTAAAATTTTACCAACTTGAGGATCCTTAATCCTTTAAGGATCCATCGTCCCGGCTAGACAAAATACTTCTTAATGTGGATGGCATTCCATGCTCTTGGTAGTCGGTCACCTTCCATGGTAAGTAGATGATATGTCCCATTTCCTGCTTCTGATTCGATCAAGTAGGGGCCTTCCCACTTAGGTGCTAGCTTTCCATCTGCGGGATTAGTTGTATTTTGGAAAGCTTTCCTCAAACCTAGATCTCCTTCTTGAAATCTTCTAATCCTGATATTCTTGTTGTATGCCCCCACCTACCCTCTGTTGATATGCTGCCATTCTGATCTTAGCTAGGTCTCTGAGCTCATCAACCGTATCTAGATATAGCAGAAGAATTTCATGTTGGTCTGAGGATCACGAATGCTTGTTCTAGCAGTAGGAACCACCATTTCTGTAGGGATTACAGCTTCTGATCCAAACACCAATGAGAAGGGTGTTTGACCTGTTGCATTCTTTGTTGTTGTATAGTCAGCCCAAAGGACATAAGGAAGCTCCTCAACCCACTTGCCTTTCTTGGATCCAAGTTTCTTCTTCAAGTTGTTGATGATAATCTTGTTGCTTGACTCCCTTGACCATTGGCTTGACGATGAACTGGTGTAGAAGTGATCATCTTGAACCGCAACTGTCACAAAAATTAGTGGTTCTTTTCCCGATAATCTGGGAGCCATTGTCACAAATAATTTCTGAAGGAATACCAAATCTAGTAATAATGTTACTTTTAATGAAGGATATCACCTCCTTTTCGCGGACTTGTACAAAAGCTTCTGCTTCTATCCACTTCGAGAAGTAATCAGTCATGGAAAGCATGAACACTTTCCTGCTGGTGCTTTAGGTAGCTTACCCATAATATCTATGCCCCACTTCATGAAAGGCCATGATGAGGATATTGGATACATAGGCTTCGCTGGTTGGTGCAAAATGTTGTCGTGTCTTTGACAGACATCACACTTCTTTGAATACTCCATGGCATCTTTCTTCATGGTTGGCCAAAAGTATCATGCTCTTAGAATCCTAGAGAATAGGGCTTTGCCTCTGGCGTAATTACCACAATCACCTTCGTGAAAGTCTTTGAGCACCTATTGGATTTCAGGTTCCTCAATACACCTCAAGTATGGACCTGCAAGAGATTTCCTATACAGAATATCATGTAATAAGATGTATTGTGATACCTTAAGTTTGAAGGTTTTAGGATTTTCTATGGCAGGAATCTCTCCATCTTGAACGAATTTCTTGATTGGGAGAATCCAAGATCCTTGATTATTTGAGGATAATGAATCCCAAAGCACAATCTCTTTGTTAGTTATCTCCAAAATTTCTTGTTCTCCTATTGGTGAGAGTATATGGATGATCGGAATTTTCGTAGCTTCCGGAACCTTCAAAGATGATGCTAGATTTGCTAAGGCATCTGCCCCAACATTCTATTCCCATGGTACATATAATACTAAAAGAATCTAAGAACTTCGATAGTTCTTTCACAATGTCCAGATATTTAATTAGTTTTTCTCCTTTAACACCATATGAGCCATTAAAATGGTTAGCTATTAATAGAGAATTTATATACACATGAAGATACATGATCCTCATGTGTTTAGCTAGTTGCAAACCTGCAATTAAAGCTTCGTATTCTGCTTCATTATTAGTGGCTTGAAACTTACAGGCTATAGATTGGGGTATTATGTCCTCCTATGGCGATTTCAGTAGAACACCTAAACCTGTTCCTCTAAGGTTGGATGCCCCATCCATGAATAAGATCCAAGGATCCTTGGTTTCCTCTAACTATTGGACCTCCAAGTAGGCTTCCTTTTGCAAATCACTACTGAAATCAGCCACATAGTCAGCCAATGCCTGAGATTGGATAGCTGTCATTGGCCCATATTGGATGTCGTACGCACTTAGCCTTACATCCCACTTAGCCATCCTACCTGACATCTCTGGTTTTCTAAGAATATTTTTGATAGGACAGTTAGTTTTCACAATTATATTATGAGTTTCAAAGTAATGCCTTAATATAGTAGAAGCCATAATTAGTGCAGGAATTAATTTTTCTAAATGAGAGTACATGGCTTCAGCATCTAAAAGACTTTTACTTACATAATAAACAGGATGTTGTTCCCCTTCATGATTCTTTACAAGGACAACACTTACTGCATTACCCGATATGGCTAAGTACAAGGATAGGGGTTCCCATCTATTGGCTCCATTAATGTTGGTACTGAGGATAAGTAATCCATCAAGGCTTTGAGTGTAGCCTCATGTTTCTCCGTCCACTCGAACTTTTAATTCTTTCTAAGGATATCATAGAAATCCTTACACTTCTCCGAAGATCGGGAGATGAATCTATTCAAGGCTGCAATCCAGCCAGTCAACCTTTGTACATCTTTTGCATTTGCTGGTGACTTCAAGTTGATGATGGCCTTTATTTTTTCTGGGCTAGCTTCAAGACCCCTCTTAGTAACCATATAAACAAGTAACTTCCCAGCTTTAACACCAAAATGGAATTTGGATAGGTTGAGTTTCATGTTATACTGGTTGAGGATGTTGAAGGCTACCTCCAAGTCTCTAAGATGATCTTCATCCTTCTTGGATTTGACTATCATATCGTCTATATATACTTCCATGGTCTTACCTAGTTGGTCTTTAAACATCATGTTGACTAAGCGTTTATAAGTCGCACATGCATTTCTTAGTCCAAAGGGCATGACAATATAGGAATATATTCCAGTAGGAGTCATGAATGTTGTGTCTTCTTGATCAGATGGTTCCATCTGAATTTGTTGAAATTCAGAGGAAGCATCCATAAAAGTAAGCATTCCATGCCCTGCTGTTGCGTCCACCATGGAGTTTTTATGTGGTAATAGGAAAGGATCCTTGGGACATGCCTTGTTTAAATTTGTGAAATCGATGCATACCCTCCAATTTCCATTCTTTTTTGAAACAACCACAACATTAGCCAACCATCGAGGATACTTAACCTCTCTGATCATACCGGCCTTAAGAAGTTTTTTAACTTCTTGTATGTTCGCATTCCTCTCAAGAGTGAATTTTCTTCGCTTTTGATCAATGGGTTTAATAGAATTATCAAGGCCTAGCTTATGAGTAATTACCTCTTTTGATAAACATTTCATGTAGGAGTACTTGAAGGAAAATGTGGATTTTCGTTGCTTGAGGAAGGATACTAGATCCTCTTCAATATTAGTAGGGATACTGGATCCTAGGAAAACTTTTACATCGGGATCTTCGGGGTCCAAGGATATTTCTTTCGGGTCTTGTTCTCGAGCCTCCAGTACATTCCTAGGATGTTGATGTAGTTGCTATGCTACCGTTTTCTTAGCCGCCAGTTTCATGGATGAGGAGTAGTAGTTTTTATCCTCCACTTGGTCGTCGTCTATTCTCACTACCCCCAAAGAGTTGGTAGTTTTAAAAACTAGTGATAAGTAGATGCTACAACTTTCATTTCGTGTAGCCATGGCCTGCTAAGAATTACATTGCAACAAGACAAGTTATCTATAACACAAAATTTTTTATAAAAGTTCATTCCCTCAATGTATATAGGAAGCTTGATGCCCCCCGTTGTTTTCCTTAGTCTCGCCACTGAAACCCATGAGCACGGATGATTGGGGAACGATTTATGAATCTGGAATATTCATCTTCTTGAGTACATCATATTGAATGATGTTAACTGAACTTCCTACATCAACTAGGATCTTGCGCACATAATGATTAGAAATAAATAGAGATATAATCAAACCATCGTGGTGAGGATCCTGGATGCTCTTTTTATCTTCTTCATCAAAGAAGATTCTCTTTTCATTTGTTAGGGTAGTGGATATGACTTGTCGCTCTCCGTTCTACAACTTAGTCTCTTTAGCATGTCTCTTGGCCGAGGAGAAGGAGGTTCCACATATATCCAAACCACCGGAGTTGAAATTGATGACTTGTGCGTTAGGTGGTGGTGGAGTTGCTTTCTGCGGAACTTCTTCATGATCCTATATCCTAGACTTCTTTCTTCCTAGAAGCTCTTTGAAGTGGCCCTTGCCTCGAAGATACCCAATTTACCTTCTTAGACCGATGCAGTCATCGGTCAAATGGCCAAAATCTTCATGGAATGCACACCATTTGGACTTATCCTTGAAGGATGTTGCCTTCTCGTTTTTCCGAGGTCATCTTGCTTTCTCTCCAAGATCCTTCATAGCACATATTAGGCTATGAGCATCAACAGAGAAGCAATACTCGGAAATTCTTGGATAATCTTCATCATCATCCTTTTCTTCGACCGCACAGACACTTTGGTTGTTGAATTTTGAATAAGACTTTGAATTGTTGTTCCTGGATGAGGATCCTTGTTTCTTGTCAGGTGCCTCTTGTTTTATTGGAGCTCCTAACCATTCCCGGAACCTTTTATCATCCTCCAGTCTTATAAACCTTAGTGCCCTGTTCCTTACTTCATCTAATGTCCTGCATGGGGTCATAACAAGATCATCTTAAAATAGAGAGTCCTTTTGTAACCCCATCTTGAATGTCTCAACTGTCATAGCCATGTCAAGATTCGGGATTGCTAAGGCTTCCTTCCAAACTTTTTAACGAAATCCCTTAAGGATTCATCACGAAGTAGGACAACTCGATATAAACCACTAGTTAATTTCTCGAATTTTCTACTACAGGAGTGGCAGCAGTGGTCTTTGAGCTCTGGAAGACTATAGTTTGTGTCTTGTTTCCAGCAGCACTAGTCCTCTGTGATCCTGCGGGTGAAGGAGGCATCGGCAACGAGGCCTTCGATGAGATAGAAACCGATAAGGACATGGTGGTTGAAGCAGAGGTTTGTTGAGAGGCCATTGAGGATGGTATTGGTTGAAAAGGAAGAATATTGATAGGAAATTTTCTGGATCAAAGCACCAACTGCCCCACGGTGGGCGCCAAATTGTTTTGGTCAAAAATCGATTAAGGATAATGTAACCAAATTTATATAGTGAGGTTTAGTGCTTGTACGACAACAGCGATTATGATTTGAATGTAATCTATAACACAGAGATTTGTTGCGAGGAAAAGCCCTTGATCTTTGTCGGATCCTCGACACAAAAACCCGGGTGATGAGAAATCGTCTATCACCACTTTATTAATCAAATGGTGTTACAAGGTTTGGAGATTATGATCAGTAAATACAATAATCATTATGTGTGTGTGTATATTGCTAGAGAGAGCTATGAGTATTGCTAACATACGTGAAGTGTTATGTCTCTAATATAACTGATCATAAGCTTGTTATAAACAAAAATTAAAGCTAACAACTAGTCCTATATTTGCGCCACTCCCCACTAGCTGTGACCAAGTCTTTTGACCACGTGCTGAATGAGTACGGTAGCGAAATATTAGGTAGAGTAGGTCTTCCAGCCGTGATACCTGGTAATTATAAACCTACACATGAGAAACGATCATTCGTAACAACAAATACAGAGGATCCTTGATCCTGACTTATTTCTGGAACTCTTATCAAGGATAACTGATCCAGACGCGTCTCAAGGATAACATATCCTCAGTACATAATCCGTGACCTAACAACTAATACGTATCCTACTGATCTTTGTATCTTGATTCATCACATCGGTGATGATCATTTTTGCCATATGAACGATCTGATAAAATACATTCCATGTTTAAACGAAGATTAAGCTCCAAGTTACGAATCAGGATCGTAGTTCATGGGTTGAATATGGGTTACAGGTTGAGTAAACGGGCTGGATATTAATTATGGGTTTGGGTTAAAGGGTTATAACATAATAAAATAATCATATTGCATATTGGCCCCTATAGTTCATGTGTGGATACATAAGGAGTTAGAACTTAATTTAGGGGTATTTTGCTTATAATTCAAAGTTATAAGAATAAAATATTGATAGTGCATGATACAGATCATGCATGACATCATTTACGTGAAAAACGTTGTGATTCGGACCGTTTAACTTGTTATTTGTTATACTAAACAATATCGCGGAATAATATTGTAAAGGATTAACAACGCATTCACTTATAACTCTGATATATTGATATAACAACTTGAGTACAAGATCAGAATTATTACCAAAAACTGTTACATATAATGAACATGAAAGCCTATTTATACTACTACAGTACCTACGTATAAGACTTATACGAACGTGTAAGTCTTATACGGATGATTGTGACTTATACGCTACCAAAAGTTTACATAATTGACATTTTCAGCCCTTTACAAAACAAACAATGATAGAACCGAGCCCCGGTGCGGAAGCGTGAATATAATCGGTATTAACGGTGTGGAGCTCGGATCTAGGGTTAGGATCGAATCTAACTCGTATTCACTCTTGAAAGATGTTTGTACGGATGAGGTGTATTGGAGAGAGCCTGATTTGATTAACAATCAATAATAGGATGAACAATTGTAATCAAAACACAAAAGATAGAAATGGCAGTATGAAATATTAGCCGAATGATTCTAATTAAGATGAAACACTCATACATATATTCATACATACAATCGATTAAAAAATATCAGCCTCCACCAGGAGAGCTCATCCTGGAGGCGGAGACTCTCTCATAGGGATAAAACCCTAAATCTCACACATACACAATACATTCACTCATACTAGACAAATGAATAAAAACATCTATTTATACTAGTCTAGCATGACTTGGTCTTCAAGCCATCCACCCTTGGTTGAGGCCAAACAATATATTTTCACCCACAAAATAATTCGATGCGTCGGTCTAAAATATAAGTCCCAACAATCTCCCCCTTAGACCGATGCCATCGAATTTCTTCCATGATCACCTCAAAAACTCGTTGTCTTTCATTGAAATTCTCCCCCTCACGTTAAGCTTCTCTCATTGTTCATTTCGAATTATCACTCATATATCACTTTTGGATATAGTTGTATGGGCATATGAACGAAGCTTTGAACTTCAAAGATCAACTTCAAGTAACAAGGTTATCACAAAAAGAAATAAACTCATTGTGATCATCAAATAATCTTCAATTCTTCAAATTTGTCTCTTCCCCTGTAAATCATCTTTAAACCATTCCCTGAATTAAGATAGCAATCAAGTCAACCATACCCGTTCTTGACTATTCAAGTGACTATTTCATAGGAGGTTAGACTCTACTGATCATCCTTTCAACATTGTTGCTCAAGATGACTCTATCTTCTCATCCATACTAGGAAATCTGAAAACATACAAATAATGAAACATCTTTGAAAAACCTTGGATTATTGATCTTGATCAACTTTTCCTTAACGTGAGTCTTTTACTTGATTTGAAGCTAGCCATTTGCAATGAAATTCAAAGATTTTTACTCCCGCAATTTCGTTGCAATTATCTTTAATGAATGTGTCTTCAAATCAAGTGTGGGTAAACCAATCTTGACCATCCTTATCAAGATTGTAGAAATCTGAAAATAAACATATTCATATGTTGGTTGACATTAAAAGTGAATAAATCCTTAAGCTTGGTCAACACTTGTTCTTGTAAAGATTTTGATGAAGTCGTGAAATTGGATGAGGTTTGAATTCCATAAGCTTGTTGAGGATTGAAGAAAAATTACCAAAATACCCCTGGCATATTTCTTCCGTAGAGAACAGCTTGGTCAAACGATCAACGACACCAAAAATCTCAAAATTTTCTTCAAAACTTTGAAATGTTTCACAAACTTTGTTTCCTAGCACACAATGTGCTTGGGATCACATTCCTAGCACAAAGTCTGCTTGGGAGCACTTTCCTAGCACAAAGTGTGCTCGGAAGAACTTTCCTAGCACAAAGTGTGCCCGGAACGCCAAACACTTGTGATTTTTCAAATTTCTTTTTGCACTAGCACAAAGTGTACTCGGAAGCTCTTTCCTAGCACAAAGTGTACCCGGAAAGCAAAACACTTGTGATTTTTCATTTTTTCACTATCACAAAGTGTACTCGGAAGCTCTTTCCTAGCACAAAGTGTACCCGGAAAGCAAAACACTTGTGATTTTTCATTTTTTCACTATCACAAAGTGTACTCGGAAGCTCTTTCCTAGCACAAAGTGTACCCGAAAAGCAAAAAACTTGTGATTTTTCATTTTTACACCATCACAAAGTGTGCCCGGAAGCACTTCACCAGCACAAAGTGTGCTTGGGACTTAAAGAAAGTTTTCTTGAGATGACCAATCATATGCAAGGGGTTACTCGACACTGGAACTTGATGTGCCCGAGATAAGATGTGCCCGAGATAAAGTGTGCTCGAACCAAAAATTGTGCTTGGGCAAAACACAATCTGTGCCCGAAGCAACACTTAACCATTATCATTACTCGAGAACAATCTTATAGGTTCATTGTATGCCCGGTACATCAAAAATTCATTTCTGCATCATCAATCACTGATTTGCCCTTGCAGAACCTACTTGAATATACACTTTGCATTTGCTACAACAGACAATGATATATTGCTTTTAGTACCTGTTCATTCTTGACTTGTACCTTCTTCATGTCAGTTTGTACCAACGGCAACTTTTTCCAACATACCATATCCTGTTTGTGCAGCACACTTATCAAAATCAATATCGAGCAAACAAAACCTAATTCTTTCAAATCGAAAAAGTAGTTTCGAAATCTGAAAAGAATCAATGAGCAATATCCAGGTCATCTCGAAATAAATAAAAGAAATCTATCTTTATCCACAACCTTTTCAGATCTGGAAATCATCAAATGAACAGAGTTGCCCCAAAACGAGCCAAATAACACTGTTACATCAGATCTGGACCGTTCTGACTAAATAAACATGAAATTGATGTTGGATCTCCAAACGAGTCATCAACCCAAACCTCAATCCATACACTTTTCTCCAAATCATCAAATAATTTCAAAACCCCCAAAAATAATTTCAACGAACTTCATCGTTTAACGTCCATGGTGGATTCAAGAGTGAAATGAATCTGTTCAGCGGTTAGTCTGAACGATTCGGTAACCCCGCTTTGATACCAATTGATAGAACCGAGCCCCGGTGCGGAAGCGTGAATATAATCGGTATTAACGGTGTGGAGCTCGGATCTAGGGTTAGGATCAAATCTAACTCGTATTCACACTTGAAAGATGTTTGGATGGATGAGGTGTATTGGAGAGAGCCTGATTTGATTAACAATCAATAATAGGATGAACAATTGTAATCAAAACACAAAAGATAGAAATGGCAGTATGAAATATTAGCCGAATGATTCTCATTAAGATGAAACACTCATACATACATTCATACATACAATCGATTAAGAAATATCAGCCGCCATCAGGAGAGCTCATCCTGAAGGTGGAGACTCTCTCATAGGGATAAAACCCAAAATCTCACACATACACAATACAGTCACTCATACTAGACAAATGAATAAAAAATCTATTTATACTAGTCTAGCATGACTTGGTCTTCAAGCCATCCACCCTTGGTTGAGACCAAACAATATATTTTTCACCCACAAAATAATTCTATGCGTCAGTCTAAAATATAAGTCCCAACAAACTATTACATAATAAGCCCATAAGACCTAGCATTAGACATTAATACTCTAACAAACTCCCCCTTGGATATTGATAGGTCTTCAATTCATACCAAAAAATCTATTTCGATACTCTTTCCTTGTAACATCTTCAAAAGACGGCTTAGAAGATCCTAGTTAAGTCATAGGCGTAGACACACCCATAAATTTATATTGAAATTTATTCCATGATGCCTCAACAACTCGATCTTTTCGTTTAGCTTCCAATTCATCCTCAATTTTTACATTGTAGCTTGTTCTCATGTAATATCTCAATATCTTTCAACAAACAATTTACAAGCCACATTGTATCATACACCCGAATAACATCATATTTTTTTTCCCTCGACCCAAGTATATACTTGCTTCTCCAGTCAATGCCAGATAAGACCAATAAAGGAACTAAGGATAAAAATCATGTTCCATTGGATACAAAGGTATTGTGAGTAGCAAGTCTGGTCTTGTATATCTCAAAGTCCTTATCAATTCTCCTTCGGGATTATTACGATTTCTTTATTTGAACACCTTAGGCAACTAAGGTGTCCATTTCTTGAAACCACGTTTCGCCTAATTTACCATAAACTCCCATATCTCCTTCACAGGACCACTTTTTGGTTTATACAACAAATCAAATGCATACATATATCATGTGCATCAAACCATGGCAAACTCTTCAACTCCATTAAACAATTGAAGTATTGCACTTCCAATAGTCTACGTATCCCGATTTTCTTAATCATACTCAGATAAGAGACACTCAAACACTTTCCCATCGCAACATCCTTCTGAGTTTTATGATAATACTTTACAGGATTCAGATACACTTGTTTAGGAATCTCTATATGATTTGGAAACCAATTCTTTCATCTCATCTTTACTGAACTTCTTTGCTTGTTTGTTAGGATTTGGTTCCATCTCTATTTCCTCATCAAACACTTCATCAAAAGCATCAAATTCCTCTTGTTCACCAACATATTTAACTACTTCAAGTTTATCAAAAAATTCCACATTAGGATTTAACCAATCTTCATGAATTTCAGGTTCAGGAATATCCTTCTCAAAATCAAATGTTAAGTCCTTAATATAGACCACTAACATCTTTGCTAATTCTGACTTGTCAACAGGAATCTCCCCCTCTTCCAGTTCATTCACCATGTTAGAAACAAGAAAGTTATAACTAATCAAGTCTTCTAATTCCTCCAGAGGCTTTTCTGTTGGTGCACATTTAGACTCTGATTCCTGTTGTGGTTCTTTTTGTGGAGCATCACCACCAACAAAATCAAACTTCTTTTCAAACTTACCAGCAATCGCACAAGCACCACCTTGCAGTGTATTATCATCATCTAGATCATCAAAATCATCATTATCTGAATCACCAAAATCTTACATCTCCTCATCTTATTTTTCTTAGTCCTCATCCTCGACAACTTTTGCTTTATTAACAACTTGAACATTTTGTTGTTCAACAGGTTCTACAATCACATATTTAACTTCAGAGACACTAATCGGTACATTCAGACAACTAGATTCACCAGCTTGCACAGAAGCTTCAATCACTTTTTCAACAAAAATTAGTTCTTCAACTTTAGACTTACCTTTATCAGTTGCTTTTTTAGAATCATATTCAACACGAAAAGATGCTTCAGCTACCCCAATATCACCACCATAAACCCGTTCAACCACAGTGTTACCGGCTTCAGCTCTATCAACGTCATAGTTAAGACGGATACCCAATTTTTGCTCGATGATAACAAAATACTTCATATGTTCAACAAGTAAATCATCAGAAAGTCTTCTTTTTCTTTCACTCTCGTCTAATCTCTTCTTTATTTAAACATTATCAGTCTTTAGATGTTCATTTTCCTCCACCAAACTAGTAATCTTCACCTCTTGATTTGTTACTTTTTCTTTCAACAAATCAACTTCCTCTTTTGATGGACCATCTATTTGTAAATAAGCATCATAAAACGATTGTTGAGATATATTTGGATCAGCCTTTGGTGTTATTCACTATTTCATCAAATTTTGGTGTGAACTTATGAGCTGTTGGTGTTTTCAGCAACTGATCAATAGTATCATCTAAATTCACCTCAAATACAGATGTCTTTTCAGCTTCATATGCCTTATTCACCTCTGGTTCATTATCTAGACATGTATCAATAATAGATCTCTTTACCATATGCTTGACTCATTTCTTTTTCAACTGACTTGATTCAGGAACATATGCCTCATCATTATCAAATTTGTCTTGGTTCGTTTTTCTTTTCGAATATCATGCATAGCCCTCGGATCATCCCAAACAGTATTAATAGCATCATTATCAGATTCAGTTTCTTCAACCTCTACAACAGGTTGTTGAGGTTGAACAATGGTAGGATCTGGAATAGGAGCAGGAGGAGTAACAACCTCTGTCTTAATCACACGCTTACGTTTCCTTTTCACCTTATGAGTTCCTCCACTTTCATCATTTTCAACTTTCACAAACCATTTACCACCCAACGGTACGTATCTTTGAATTCTTTCATTTTCATTTTCGATATCTGAATCACTTCCTTCTTTCCTCCACTGATTATCTGATGGTGCAACATAATCAAGATCACGTAAATGTCTAAACAAAACACAGAACTTAGGAATTTCTTCATAAGTTTTGTTCCAGTATGATTTTAGTTTTGCACATCAAGAAACAGACATATGTCCCAGCTTCATCTCCTCCCCTATCTTTTTAATGAGGTAGAGAGAGTAATCCAGAAACAGACATTCTCATATGTTTATACTTTTTCGGGTCAGTGCACAGAAAACGAGGTAGAAAGAGTAATCCTAGAGAGAATGTGGGATTTTGGTGTGAGGGGAATGAGCCGTGAACCCCCTTTATATAGCCTGATTTTACACTCCATCGCGATACGCGATGCAGTCTTCATGTGGCCATCGCGTATCGCGACGCCGCAATCTACGTGAAGATGCCACGTGATGACACGTGGCCTGTCACGTCTTCCACGTGGGGGACACGCGTCATGAGTTATCAGACCACGTCATCGCGATACGCGATGACGTAGTGGATTCTGATGATCGCGTATCCCGACACCGCCTTTTCTTGGATTTGATGAGAGAGCCATCGCGTAACGTGATGGCTCCTTGGCTATGCCCATCGCGTATCGCGATGGGTTTACATATCCGAATTTTCATTTTTAATCCCTCACTTTATTAACTTGCCATGTCTAAGTCTTTCTCGCAATGTCCAAAAATACTAAGGCGGCTCTCAAGTGGCTCGTGGCGATGCGAGCGTGCGAAGTGCAAAGTGCACCATCAAAGCGCCTCATTGCGCCCAACGCCCTTCCCCGTCGCCGTCGTCATCGTCATCGTCCTCTTCCAAGCACGAGCCCGTGTGCGTCGGGTGCTCTGCACCCTCCTCTAGGACCACTTGGTGCATGCTTGGCATAAAAATATTATTATGGAACTTTTCTTCCTTATAAAGTGCTTCCATTTCTTTACCATTTTCGATGTGGGATGGATTCCATTTTTCTTATTTATACTCAAGTGGAATGTTTCCACTTTCTTACATCCTTACATGTGGGATGGAGTTTCCTTTTTCCATAACCTTAACATGAGATGACTTTCTTTATGAAATATTTTTATTTTCTTATTTCCTTAACATAAATTGATTATATTTTCTTTGTCTAAGTTTTCTCATTACTAATTTTGGAGAATAATCTCGATCCTTCAACTTTACTAAGTTGTCAAAATTTGAACCAAAATTTTGGGGATGTTACATCCTCCCCACCTTGGAATGAATCTCGTCCTCGAGATTCGTTGTGGGTGATATCCTAATTTACTAACAGATTCCTTCTAATATGTCCCTCGAGTTTAACTCGAAATGTTTGAATGATTGAAATTCTTGATTTGTTGTTAACTCCCATCTTTGGATGATGTATTCAGTCAATAGTTCAGAATGTCATAAGTAATTGTGCAGTGTTACTGGACAGTTGTGTTTCACTATTTACCTTACCTTTTGTATTCTAAACATTTACTGATGTTAACTAGATTGCTTTGGATTCTATTTATCGAATCCTTTTAACTTACTCATTGTTTTGGATAAAAATCAGCTAAGGATAATGTATCCAAATCTGTTATGTGAGGTTTAGTGCTAAAATGGTAACAATGATTATGTGAACGAAATAAAGATGAACACCGTGATTTGTTGCGAGGAAAAACCCTTTGATCTTGTTCAGATCAAAAGAAAAAAACCCCGGGTGACGACAACTCGTCGATCACCAATTTATTAATCACAAAAAAGGGTTACAAGTGTCTAGAGATTGTGATCGATGTTACAAAGTAAGCTAGTGTGTAGAGAGAGTTATTGTTTCTGCTCTGGTGTGTGTGAGAATATAAGTGAGTACCTAATCGATTATATCTCGATGTTTATAAAGAAAATACAAATAACAACAAGTCTTAATTATCCGCCACTATTCCACAACTCCTCCAACGTTCATTGACCACGTGTTGGGAGCTTCCAGTAGCGAAATTTAAGGTAGACCAAGTCACAAAGCCGTTACTTCTGTTGAATAATAACCTACACACGTGAAACAATTGTTAATAATACTAACCTCTGAGGATCCTTGATCTTTGACATGGTTCTGGAGCTCTTCAGGAGGATAACTGATCCAGACATATCTTCAAGGATAATATATCCTCAGCAAGAAAATATCAGTCCTAACAATTGCTCCCAAAATGGCGGGTGATAGTGGAACACAGCTGTCATTTTGAAATTCAAATCTTCTGCAAAAACAGGGTGATTAGACGGTTGCCAGAGATATTTACCATTTGGCCCTTGATATAATCTTAACTGCCAATAAATGCCGCCCTATATCCCTTTTATAATCACATATCCAAGCGACACGGCAGGTATCCTTTCTTTCTTCTCTTATTTTCTTTTATAATAATGTCTATCACTTCATCTTCTTTACCTCCTTCTAAACCTTTCGAGCAATCTTCCGATGACTCTGAGTTGTCAGAGATGGATCCACAATGCCTCATAGCCAACCCTTCTATTGAGGTTTGCAAACTCACGGATCCAGAAGTTGATGAGTTCCGTTCGTTGTTTCCACCGAAAACCCTATTCTGACCGTACGAATCCAGTATCCGCTACGTCGTGTACTCAAAAACCTGGGTGTGTTTTCCGGCATGCCCATTCCTTATTGGCTACAGTTATCCGTTTCCCCCTTTCACTCAAAGTTTCTTCGATTCCACCGGCATATCCTACATACAGGCTATGTCTATGGTTTGGAGGGTTCTTAGCACCATAGAAAGGATTATTGAAGATGAGAAAATCGACTTCGACCTTCAAGAACTGTCCCATCTTTACACCCTTACTACCCACGGTCCTGCCCGATTCATCTTGAAATCCAAGCCTCGACAACCCCATTCGATTTTGAAAGTCACTTTAAACGATTCCTTCTGGAGGAATCAGTTTTTCTTCATAAAACGTGACTCCATACCAGGAGGGAATGACCTCACTTCAAAATGGGTTAGAAAGGGTAGGATTCTGGATCCTTAAAAAATTATAGGATCCTTGATGTTTAATTTTGACTTTGAGTATTCTTTTTGTTTGCAATTGAGAACTTTGCTTCCTTGGCTAAATTACGTGGCACAGAGGAAAAAACAAAACGGTTCCTTGCACGGGATACCGAAGTTAGAACATTTCAAGCCTGATTCGTCGAAGCTTTTTGCGAGATCTCCTCTGATTCAAATATGTCAAGTAAGTTTATTAAAGATAATTTCAAAGTAAATAATACTGGATAGAACACTTATCTGTCAACCGGATTTGTGTAGGTGCCAAGAAGTCTCAAAAGTCTGCTAGCAAGTTCTCTCTGGAAGACATCGACAGTGTGCTCACTCCTCAAGACATCAAGAAAGAAATTCTGAAGACAGCCACCAGTTCCGAGCCCAAGACTGCAATGACTAGAGCTAAGTCCGCGGGTTCTAAAAGAAAGAAGTCCTCCGATCCCGAAACCCATTATGACACAGTCCTCTCTGTAAGTATCCGGTATCCTGCTATGTTGAATTTAAGGATCCAATATCCTTCTAATCCTGACTAAATGGTTGATTACAGGCAATGAATGCTTTCAAGGAGCATTATGAAAAGATTTTTGGTCAGATGAGTGATAAGCTATCTGGGTTAGGGAATGCGGCGGTCAACAAGTACAAAGCTTTAGCCCAGCTCAAGAGGCAGCTCGAGGATCAGATATCCACAGCAAAAGCCCAGCGCCAAGAGGAAGTCAAGCAGGCAACGGATGTAGCCAATATGCGGGCAGCCAGGTCAGTGCTTCAAGCGAGGATTAAGATGGCGATGGAGGCCAGTGATCCCGCTTTCGATAAGGCAACCTGGAACATGCAGAAATGGAAGGCTACCTTGGCGGCTCTTGGTGGTGATGAGGATACTGAGATGGCTGAGGAGAAGGTTGCTGGGATGAGCGGGATTAAAGATGTGATTGAAGATGGTGAAGGAGCAGGTGCTGTAGAGGGTGAAGACGCAGCTTAAGTGGGCGATGAAGGATATCAAAGACAAGGCCCGAGCCCACTTTTTTTTCTCTATGTTGATGTTTTTAAGGATAATCTGGTTTGTAATAAACAATAGTAAGTAGGGTTTAAGGATCACTGATCCTCAAGATAATTTTTAGGGGTACCGAAGGTGGATGGATCCTCTGTTTGTGGTGATGAAGCATTTGGTGCCTCTGACTTTTATTTTCCTGCACTTAAGAACAATTAGTAACACATGTATAACCCGGATGGATGGTCCATCTTTTGCATGGTGAAATCCGGGTTAAAAATTTTGGTAAGTCCAGGTGACTTATGCTTAATACTATAAAGCTTTTAACTATCTGCTTGTTACTTGTCATTCTGAAAGTCTGTTTGATATAGCTTTAGCTTTATTGAAAGTTTAGAGAAATAATCTTGAGTAAAAAATTCTAAGATAAAATATCCTTATGAAAAATATTTAGAATAAAATATTCTTAAAGAACAAACTGTAGGATATAGTATCCTTAAAAATCGATAAAAATTTTTATAATAGAATATCCATAAAGGGATAATACTAAAACGTTTAAAATTATTCCAACTAAAACAATGTGAATTCGTTAATAGAAACCATACCATAAGGTCTAGGTAGACCTAAGTTACCATAAGTATAGAACCTTCGATGATCCTTGAAGAAGTAATCTAAGGATGTTGAGTCCATAGGACTTTGTCTTCGTAATGAACTTAGAAAATCTGTCATAAACAAGTTATAATGTTAACTGGTATCAAACCCATTAAGCTTGGGACAAGCCCAAATAATAAACTGGGGACAAGTCCGTGCAACTAGGGAAAAGCCCGTGAACTGGGGACAAGCCCAAAACTGGGTGTTGGGTCCATATTTGGTGGTTTTTACTCAGTTCTATGTTTATTGGGTTTCGTATTGGGCTATGTATGTAAACCGAGATCCTTATGGATCTCGGTGGGCTTTTGGTTTATGTGGGCCTAGCTGTTTTGGTTTCCCTATATATAGTTCATGTAATGTATAGGGTAAAAGTTGTTAACATTAGCAGAGAGTGAGCAGAACTAGAGGGTTATTCATTCCTAGTATTGGTGATCAAGTATTGTAAGTGCTTAAGCACCCGACGTATTCAATAATATACTTGTGTTTTGAAGCAATTCTGTGTTATTTACTTGTTATTATTAGTGTCCTTGAGTCACCGAGTGTTGGTATTCCGCACCAATACTCATTTGGTTAATATCATATTGTAGTGATCCAGATTCATTACAATTGGTATCAAAGCCTTTGACGAATAAGGCTCGTTATTGTGATATCAACGGATTCAAGATATCAAGGTTGGGTAGTTCTTGTGTTTTTCAAGATATCACGGGTAATTTTGACTAAATATTGCTTTATATTTGGAAACAATTTAAATCCCACTAAAATAGGGATTTAGTTGTTACCAAAATCAACTGGTCAAACAAGTTGCCTGGTGTTCTCGTCTTACACTGGTTATCGGTCAAGATTTGGTAAATTTCTTGGATCTCGGCTAAAACTTGCATAAATCAGAGATCTCGGCCAAGAGTAATTCTCGGCCAAAGAGTGGTTGTCGGCCAATAATTCTCGGTCAACAAAAAGGAGTTCTCGGTTAACAAACTTTAGTTCTCGGTCAGCTTAGTTTTCGGCCAACAATAGTTCTCGGTCAGCTTAGTTTCCGGCCAACTTTAGATCTCGGTCAACTAGTTTTCGGCCAACTATAGTTCTCAGTCAATTGATTTTTCTGCCACAAATTAACGTTCTCGGTCCTTTTTGTAGTTCTCGGTTAAGATCAAGTCAGGAATAAAAAAAAAAAATTGGCGGGAAAAATTTTCTTGAACGAAATTTTTCCATAATACTCCTTATAAGCGAGACTTCATTCTTGAAAATTTTGGCGAAAACAAATTTTTTTGGGTGATTTTTGGCAAATTTTTGGCGGGAAATTCGGAAAAATTTGTCTTGAACGAAATTTTTCGTAGACACTTCTTTTGAGTGTGAGATCTTTCTGGAAAATTTTGGCAATCATATTTTTTTTTTGAAATTTTGGCCGGAAAATCGGTTTAATCTCTTTTATTACTCAACGGATTCTCCACAACTCATCTCAATGTTTGGAAGTACTCTTGATCAGTCTGCTCCCTCACAAGTAGTATATCACAATTCATCTGAGCTAAGGTTTCAACCATCTTCTCTAAATTGTGGTGAAAAAATAGAAATGTATAAGCTTCATTTCGATAACTTAACTAGAGATATAAAGAGAATAAAATCAGAAAATTTTAAACTTAAGAAAAATGAAAAAGGTTTTCTTGACAAAACTGAAGCTCAGAAGAAAGACATTTCTAAGCTTACGTCTGATTTTAGTATAAAAAGTTGTCACCACCTTGATGCCAAACAAGAAATTGTTGAGTTAACTGCTAAACTGGAAGCCTCCAAGTTAGAAATTTTAAATTTAAATGCTAAATTTGAGAGTGCTGAACTTGATTTCAAAAAATTCGAGGATTCCAGTAAAGTAGTCAGTTCAATGATTGATAATCAATTATGGTGGAAAGAAAACGAAGGTGAGGGTATATGATATAGTCAAGTACCCCCACCATACAATGACAACTATACCAGTCTTCCTCTTACAAAAGAGCAGGAAGAAAAGGTAAAAGACATGAAGTATGGTAAACAGGTTCAACCTGAAACTGCTGGATCAGGATCCCTAGAGGAAATCAAGCCTGTTTTTAAATGTGTGAACAATTTTGATGCTTCTACTTCATGTGCAGTTATAGTAAATGATGTTGCTTCTGATAGTAAAGGGGTTCAGGCTAGTGAAAATGAATCTTATTCTAGCGTGTCATCAAACTCAGATGACACCACAACTCAAAATTGTACTAACAATAATACACAGAGTTGTGGGAATAAAGGGAATGCACATAAGAAATCATCACAACAAGGACAGTCTCGTCCTCATAGATCCTCCGGATCTCCATGTGTTGATAAACCAGTGGGTGATATTTATATTAAGAGGCAAACATGTTACCACTGTGGCACACCAGGACATATAGCCAGAAATTGTGTCCATCATCTATATGTTCCCTATTATAAGCAAAATCAGAAGGTTGCGCCAAGGGGCAAGAAGAATGGAAAAGCCTTTCCTAATGAGGCAAGTGCTTCCGTCGACTTTAGAAGAAGGATGAAGGTGTGTTTCGTCTGTGGGAACGGTGGGCATTTGACAAAGGAGTGTCACTACCGTGCTGTTAATAGACAAGCTTCTCAAGTGAAAGGTAACAAGTTTCAACCGAATCCAGTGGTTAAACAAAATGCTTATTTTAGAAAACCATGAGTATCTGTACAACGGGTCACAGATACTTAAGGATTCAAAGTTAATATGACAGGTTTACACTCAAATGATTTAGAAATTGTTAAAAGAAAAATAAATTTTCAGAAATCAAAGAGTGTGGAAAGTTTTAAGAATTCGAATTGCTCCACTCCAAAGTCTGTTCTATCAAATTTTACTAAACCAAGACAGATTTGGAAACTTAAAACTCAGCAAACAGAACCTGTATTAAGAAATGATTCTATTAAAGATGGGAAAGATATGAGTTGGCAAGAGGTCACATATGTTGATGCTCAAGGGAACCCCAAGACATTTATGACTTGGGTTCCTATGTCCAACTGATCCCGCTATGCGTGTAGGAACAACCACAAACTCTTTGTTTATTATATGGGTTGTTCTAGGCACATGACAGGGCAAATATCCATTATTTTTTTAATCTTTAAACCATGAAATGGATTATTTGTTGACCTGTACGGGATTTTAGGGTGACATAACGTTTTTAATCTGTTCTCTAAGTGTGTAGGAACAAATCAGGGAATACATTGCATATTAAAAGGTTTGTTCCAGACATTCAACTCGCAAGGATGCAGAATCTCAAAACAAGCTTATTCATAGGGGGAGATTCTCACAAATGGGAAAATGATGTCTTGAAGATAAAAGGTAACCGTATCACTTTGGTACGAAAGATTGATCATTCAAAAAGATTTTAAATTTTTAAATTTTAAGAAAAATTCAAAAATATGTTCACGTATAGTTTTTCAAGTATAGTATATTTTGTTTCCCAAAAATGAGAAAATGACTTGAACGTGCATGAGAAATGATTGTACATCAGTTGGCTGACTATCACACTTCATAAAATTTTTTATTAAATATTACGTTTCGACGATTGAGTCTTTTTGAGGTTAAATTTGTACATAAAAGTTTTCCCTTCTCTCAAAATTGTTTGCACAAATTTAGGGGGAGAAAATTAAAAAATTCAAAAAGAGTGAGTGTGTGTTAAAAAAATTAATAATAAAAAATAAAAATTTTATTTTATAAAAGTTTTGTCTATGTCTTTCAAACTTCACTCTCGCTTAAAATTATGTCGGTTGCTCAAGTTTGAAGAACATATACTTGTATATGTTTGGTCCGGTGATCTACTTGTAGATTCACAGGATAGCCATTTATCTAAAGACTGAAAGCATCTGGGGCGTTTGTGATATGTTTCTGTGTTTTAAATTCTTTCGTTTAAAATTATGTCGGTAATTCCAAGTTGGAGGGACACGTATTCTCATATGTGTTTTGGTCCTGTTAACCACTAGTGGTCATACGGGATAGCCATTTATCTGAAAATTGACGAGTGACCGGGGTGACTGAGTTCTTAACATGTTTGTCTTCTGTAATTTTATAGTAAGTGATATTACTGTTCAGTTAACAACTTTTTAGAAGTTTTAAAATATTTTCAAATGAAAATTAATCCAACCTTTAGAAAGTGATAGATAAATTGTTTCTGTGTGCCTAACGGGTGAAGTTATTAAGCTTAAAGGGCTCTAGAACAGTCATTGATGTGTATGGTAGCTTTCCATGATGCGTAAATGTAAAAATGATATAAACTAAATTTGCTAAACTTAATGTGGAGAGTCATTTTGAAGACATGTGCATGTCTCCATATACATCTCTCCGAATGATAGGCAGAAAAGCAATTACCCAGTCATACACGAGCCCGTTAGTGTCTTGATCACCAAAAATATTGTGATGTTATGTTTATTATTATAAACAAAAGGGATGAAAAAAAAAGGAAAAGATAAAAAAAAGGGAAAAGATGAAAAAAAATAAAAGATGAAAAAAAAACTTATTATGAGTATGTATATAATTTGTGTTGTTAAAAAAAACTTGGTATTTCAAAAGCTTAAAGGGTCAAACTAGAACTATAGAGATGGGGGCACACAAGTAAGTCATGTCATGTCTCGAATGAAAGGCTTGTCAGTTTACTGGCACTAAGTCCAACGTTCAACCTTAAAGCTTAAATTTGCTTTTATATAAAATCTTTTGATCAAGCACTAGGGGGTTGGAGTCAAATTGGGGTGATATGGGGAAAGCCAAATACGCTTTGAGAAGAGATAGAAGACATCTAAGCTTTATGCCGAACTGAACCTAATTCATATCACTGATGCAATGAAAATCATGCTAAGTTCGTTATACCTGCTATCAACCTGTTTCTTTATGTCATAATAACGCTGAACATGAATCTTTGTGAAAGCACCTTAAATAATATGTTTCCATGTTCGTATCTTTTCATAAAGGCGGCATTTTTATCAAAAACTGAAATTTGATCCCAATTTTTAGCTAAATTACAAAAAGACCGGGTGATTAAATTTGTTTTAGTTGTTGTTTTGGTTTTATTTTATTTCATTTATTTTATTCTTTACTTCTTGATTACTCTTGTCAAAAAAAATGTGTTAAAGAAATCGTTTTGAAGTTTTCAGCTAATGAAATTTGATATTGGTTATTGTGTTATAGTTGGTTTAGCTGGTATGATCTCATTTCAATTTTTTTCAAGAAAAATAAAAAGTTATATAAAAATTTACAAAAATATGTTTGTTTTTTTGTTTTATTTAATTGTTTTCAAAATATTTTGGTTGATCTTTCTATCAAAGTTGATTGTTCTTTCAAGACTGATTTCTTGCAACGGAAGCATATGAAGTATCTGAGATTCAAATTTAATGATGTTATCAAAAAGGGGGAGATGGTAGAGTATTTGATGCAGATGCTGAAGTTGCTGATCAGGTTCAAGTAAAGATTCTGAAGATCTTGAAAGCATCAGTCTAAAGGCGAGATTGTTGGGGCATAAATTGGTTAGAATGACGCATATCAAAGGGCCACAACATGATCAAGACTAAAGTGACATAAACAAAGACGAGTTGAAGAAATGCATTGGTGTAATATCGAAATCTCTACGGATTTCAGTTAGGCTAGTCTAAAGTGGAATAAACAAGAACGAAGCTACAAACCAAGGGGATATTGTTGGGTCCATATTTGGTGGTTTTTATTTAGTTCTATGTTTATTGGGTTTCGTATTGGGCTATGTATGTAAACCGAGATCCTTATGGATCTCGGTGGGCTTTTGGTTTATGTGGGCCTAGGTGTTTTGGTTTCCCTATATATAGTTCGTGTAATGTATAGGGTAAAAGTTGTTCACATTAGCAGAGAGTGAGCAGAACTGAAGGGTTGTTCATTCCTAGTATTGGTGATCAAGTATTGTAAGTGCTAAAGCACCCGACGTATTCAATAATATACTTGTGTTTTGAAGCAATTCTGTGTTATTTACTTGTTATTATTAGTGTCCTTGAGTCACCGAGTGTTGGTATTCCGCACCAATACTCGTTTGGTTGATATCATATTGTAGTGATCCAGATTCGGGACTTACACTGGGGACAAGCCCAAAACTGGGGACAAGCCCAAACACGGATGTTAACTGGGGACTCGCCCAAACCGGGACTTAGCCCAAACGTAAGATAACGTGAAAACATTATAACCGGTGGTATAGTACGTCTACCATAAATCGTAGGATCCTCCATATAGCCGAAGACAACGAAATTGTCAGCCACTAAGCAAGTGTGTACTGGTCCCGCTGCCCCGGACTACACATTGGATAGCGTGCGCTACAGGCGAGAGTGTAAAAACTCTAATTCATAAGAAATGTGAAAACATTTAAACCTTAGGTGCTATGACCATCGGGGGTCATATCCAGTGGGCTAGGCCAAGGGAAATAGTAAAGTACCTTAAATGTAAAGGAGAGGTGGCCAACCTCTTGATTATTACACATCTTACTAATATCCTGCATTGTTATATAAAACTTGGAATAAACAAATCGTTAAGAATATATTATCCTTAAATTAATAAGAAATTGAAAAGGATAAAGGATAGGATAGATTTTACCAATTTTTAGGATCCTTGACCCTCTAAGGATAATATATCCTTACAGAATACTTGATCCTGATCAGAAAAAAATACTTCTTGAGGTGCATAGCATTCCATGCTCTTGGTAACATGTTGCCTTCCATAGTGAGCAAATGATATGCCCCCCTTTCCTGCCACCTACTCAATTAGATAAGGATATTCCCATTTGGGTGCTAACTTCCCATCAGCTGGATTGGTCGTGTTTTGGAAGACTTTTCTCAAAACCAGATCTCCTTCTTGAAATATTTTGATCCTTATATTTTTGTTGTATGCCTCAGCTACCTTTTGTTGATACACTGCCATTCTGATCTTGGCCAGGTCTCTGAGTTCTTCAACAGTATCCAAGTCTTCAATAAGGATTTCTTCATTGGCCTCAGGATCACGGATGCTTGTTCTTGCTGTAGGAACCACCATCTCTGGAGGGATTACTGCTTCTTATCCAAATACCAATGAAAAGGGTGTTTGGCCCGTTGCATTTTTGGGTGTTATCCTGTCGGCCCAAAGAACATAAGGTAGCTCCTCGGCCCACTTTCCCTTCTTGGAGCCTAGCTTCTTCTTTAGATTGTTGATGATGATTTTGTTGCTAGACTCCGCTTGACCAATAGCTTGAGGATGCACTGGAGTAGAGGTAATCATCTTGATGCCCCAGCTGTCACAAAAGTTAGTGGTTCTTTTCCCGATAAACTGGGAACCATTGTCACAAATAATTTCTGAAGGGATATCAAATCTAGTAATAATATTTCTTTTAATGAAAGATATCACCTCTTTTTCGCGTACTTGAACAAAAGCTTCTGCTTCTATCCACTTTGAAAAGTAATCCGTCATTGCAAGCATGAATACTTTTCCACCCGGTGCCTTTGGTAGCTTTCCTACAATATCCAATCCCCATTTCATAAAGGGCCATGAAGAGGATATAGGATGCATAGGTTCTGCTGGCTGGTGAAGGATGTTTGCATGTCTTAGGAAAGCATCACACTTCTTGGAGTGTTTCGTGGCATCTCTCTTAATTGTTGGCAAGAAATATCATGTTCTTAGAATCCTAGAAAACAGGGCTCTACCTCCGGTGTGATTACCACAATCACCTTCGTGAAAGTCTTTGAGCACCTCTTGGGTTTCAGGATCTTCGATGCACCTCAAGTATGGACCTGCAAGAGATTTTCTGTATAGCATATCATCCAATAAAATATATTGCGATACCTTGAGTTTGAAGGATTTGGGATTCTCATTGGTTGGAATCTCTCCTGTTTGAATGTATTTCTTGATTGGGTGGATCCATGATTCTTGATTATTCGAGGATAATGGATCCCAAAGTACAATCTCCTTGTCATTCATTATCTCCCCGACTTCTTGTTCTCCTATTGCTGGCGAGAGAATATGAATGATTGGGATCTTCATGTCTTCTGGAATCTTCAAGGATGAGGCTAAATTTGTCAAGGCATCTGCCCCAACCTTTTCTTCCCTTGGTACCTGTAAAATACTAAACAATTCGAAGGATTTTGCTAATTCCTTCACAATACTAGATATTTTATTAGTTTCTCACCTTTAACAGCATATAAGCCATTAAAGTGGTTACCAATCAATAATGAATCTATATATACTTGAAGATACCTGATCCTCATGCTTTTGGCTAATTGCAAACCTGCGGTCAGAGCTTCATACTCTGCTTCATTGTTCGTTGCTTGGAACTCACAGGCTGTAGACTGGGGTAATATGTCCCCCTGTGGCGATTTCAGTAGGATCCCTAATCTTGTTCCTCTTACGTTGGAGGCTCCATCCATGAAGAGGATCCAAGGATCCTTGTTTTCCTCAAGTTGTTGAACTACCAAATAAGCTTCTTTCTGCATATCGGTACTGAAATCAGCCACAAAGTTTGTGAGTGCTTGTGACTTGATGGCTGTTCTTGGTTCATACTGAATATCGTACGCGCTTAGCTTTACAGCCCATTTGGCCATCCTTCCTGACAATTTTGGTTTTCTAAGGACATTTTTAACAGGATAATTAGTTCTCAATATAATAGTATGAGTCTCAAAATAATGTCTCAATTTCGTAGAAGCCATAATAAGTGCAAGAATTAATTTCTCTAAATGATAATACCTGACTTCTACATCTAAAAGACTCTTACTTACATAATAGACGGGGTGCTATACACCTACATGATCCTTCACAAGGACAGCACTTATAGCATTACCTGACACGGCTAAGTAGAGATATAAGGATTCTCCATCCACAGGTTTCATCAGAGCTGGAGCTGAGGATAAGTAATCCTTCAAGGCTTTGAGCACAGCCTCATGCTTTTCCGTCCACTCAAACTTCTTATTTTTTCTAAGAATGTCGTAGAAATCTTTGCACTTCTCGGAGGATCTTGAGATGAACCTGTTGAGAGCGGCTATTCTTCCCATCAGCCTTTGGACATCCTTGGCATTTGCAGGCAACTTTAGGTTGATGATGGCTTCAATCTGTTCTGGGTTTGCTTCAATTCCTCTTTTAGTCACCATGTATCCCAGAAACTTTCCAGCCTTAACACCAAAGTGGCATTTTGACGGATTCAGTTTCATGTTATACTAGTCATGGATATTGAATGCTTCTTAAAGATCCCTGAGGTGATCCTCAGCCTTCTTTGACTTCACCACCATGTCGTCTATATAGACTTCCATGGTTTTGCCTAACTGATTCTTCAACATCATGTTGACCAGTCTTTGATATGTTGCCCCTGCATTTCTTAGTACACATGGCATAGCGATATAACAGTATATGCCGGTAGGAGTTATGAATGACGTATCCTCTTAATCAGATGGTTCCATCTGAATTTGTTGAAATCCAGAGGAAGCATCCATAAAGGTAAGCATCTCATGCCCTGCCGTTGCATCCACCAGGGAGTCTAAATGTGGTAACGGGAAAGGATCCTTGGGGAATGCTTGTATAAATCTGTAAAATCGACACACACCCTCCACTTTCCATTCTTTTTGAAACAACAACCACATTAGCCAACCATCGAGGATATTTAACCTCTCTGATCATACCAGCCTTAAGAAGTTTTTCAACTTCTTCTTGTATGATCTTGTTCCTTTCCGGAGTGAATTTTCTTCGCTTCTGATGGACGGGTTTAACAGATTTATCAAGGCCTAACTTATGAGTAATTACCTCCTTTGAAATACATGTCATGTCTGTTAGTTTAAAGGCAAAGGTAGATTTTCTCCGCCCTTAGAAGGATATCAAATCCTCCTCAATCTTGCTGGGGATACTGGATCCTAGGAACACCTTTACTTCTAGATCCTCGGGGTCCAAGGATACTTCTTTAACGTCTTTCTCCCGAGCTTCCAGAACGTCCCTAGGACATTGCTGTGGTTGCTATTAGAGGTGTGTTTTTTATCCGTACCCGAATAAGGAACCCAAACCGAAACGGCCCGAGACCCGAATAACCTGATCCGAATTCACCCGAACCGATTAAACTCTTAACCCGAACCCGAGATAAAATATTCGGGTCGGTATTTGGGTTGAAATACCCTTATTCGAGTTGACCCGAATAACCCGAAGTATGATACATCGATGTATGTATCCTTATTTTTATAGGGTAGTTTAGCGGTGAAGTAACATACACCTCTTGTTCCTCATAACCCGACATTTTGTGAAAATAAAAGTAATTTCTTAATAAAAAGTTTCAAAAATATTCAGATCTAAGACTCGATTGTTTAGATTTGAGGTGTCTGATTCAATAAGAACAAGATATAAATATAAAGATTGAAACTTTAATTGAAATAAGGAAGAGAAAACACCGGTTGATTGTAGATCTGGAAGAAAAATGAAAAACAGGACTGCTGACGTCACAAATCAATCGAACAGTGGTCTGCTTACGTCATTCTTCTTCAAATCTTCAATTAGCAACAATCTTTCTAAAATAGCAGTAATGAGCTCTGATACCACTTGTCGGTCCCCTCGATTACAGCTGGATCTTAATCAATCATGTCATAACTCACACAGATTAACCGTGTTGACAAGAGAGTTAATGACGGGTTGCTATATTTAGAAAGATATCCGTTTGTTAAAGGCGGAATCAATAACAAACATACGGTTGCAATGAATAATCAAAGGTGGAAAGCACACTTAAGATTCACTCAAAAGATTTCCATTTATATAATGTTAATCATACAAAAGGATAATCGATTTCGGGTTTTCTAGGAAACCTAAGACAGCCGTCACACAATATTCTCTCAATTAATGTGTCTGTCTTATCCGTATTGTGCTCTCTCACCTGGTGGCGTGCCCTAAATATTCTATTTATAGGCCTGTCAACCTAGGACAGCTGTCATTCCTTCTAGAAACCCTAAATACGGTCATACATATTCAAAATAAACTAAGTGTAAAACAAGTCTTCCGGGTAGGCTTTGCATCAATCTTGTCTTTTCGAGTATGCTCGGCCATCCTTCATAACTTGGTAACATAGAAGTGTGCTCGGGATCAGTTACCGGGTAGACTTTACTTAAAGAATATTTTACCAAGTAAAATACTCACCGAGTAGACTTCAGTCTTCTTGAATTTATCAGACTTGCCCGACAACTCCTTACGAGCAACCTTGTTCTTCAATGGTCCATTTCAACTCTTTGCCATAATATAACTTATTAGCAAAGTGTACTCGGGAATACAGTTCCTTGCTTGAGTTGAACCTTGCCCGATGTTACTTAGAGATATATTCCATTTATACATCAAGCTTGCTCGGACCATAATTATTAAAGAATACCTTGCCCGGTCTTCCAATCACTTGGCTTCATGGACTTGGTCAACCAAACCTTACTCGGAAGAGTAAAATACTTGGTTCTAAAGAACAGACTTGCTTGATAAAGTGAACCTTGCTCGGATTTACAAAAAACTAGTGTACCCTACTCGACAATGCAATAATTTGCAAACGCTGCTCGGATATCCACTTATGACGACTATTAGAAGTAAACCTTGCCCGTTAGGCAAAGTATCGTACTCGGCTAAGTAAAACCTTGCTCGGATGTCTAAGGTGTGCTCGGATCCATTACTTAGCGAATTTAGAGCAGGTTGAGAAGATTCCAATCTTCCATGTACTTCATTTATGTCAAATCTTTGACTCAACAATCTCTCCTTAGGTCAATTTATTGACCCAACATGTAACAAGGTTATAAATATAATAGATCGAGTCGGCCAACCTGGATGGATGGTCAACATAAGTAGAATGGTCCAAGAAAACGTCAGAAATCATTTCCCCGCCACCTGTAATATCAACCATAAAACCGCACTCAAACATTGTATGATTATAGTTATGTATTATAAGTGGTTGATGTTTGTTTATATAAAGCTGACTCACCTAAGAATGGAGGCATAGAAGCCAATAGTTCACTCTTTCCATATAAGAAACCAATGCTTGTAGGCCCACACATCTGAAGCATGTTTATCCCTCATTTCATAAGAATCGAATAAGTATGTTTTACAAGTGGCCATTTTAAGCTCATTTATTTATGAACATGTCGATTCATGTTATGTTGTATCTCTAACTGTAACACCCCGCAACCGCAGCGGAAACGTAAACGGGATGCGACAGACACCTCTGATATCAACCACATTGTTTATAAAGAGAACTGAATGCATTAATATACTTCAAAATTACATTATCTCGTATTTCATTACCGTCTAGGTGATACACACATCATACCATACGATACATAACTCTATTTGTTATAATGTATCCTAACATCCCGCACGCAAATCTTACACACATCAAGCACTTAGCACGTAAGCAATCACCTTATCTTAGTTGTACCTGAAAAGCATGTGAGAAAACGGGTCAACTACGAATAGTTGGTGAGTTTCACAATTTTAGTAAGCCATGATAAATCCATATCATAATATAATATTATCTGGGGACACTGTTAACCCAGTACTGTACTCACTCCGGGGTTAATGTTAACCCAGAAACACTTTTAGGAACCCCTGGGGACACTGTTAACCCAGTATTGTACTCACTCCGGGGGCAATGTTAACCCGGAAACACTTCTAGGAACCCCTGGGGACACTGTTAACCCAGTACTGTACTCACTCCGGGGGCAATGTTAACCCGGAAACACTTCCAAAGACATCCGGGGACACTGTTAACCCAGTCCTGTACTCACTCCGTACGATTCCCATACAATCAAATATTTATAAATACACGCAAATCCATGCGTTCAGTATGTATTTAAACATTTCAATAGTAACATGCTTTCCGCCCCGGGAAAATATTTTAAAACAATTCAGAAAAAGGGGCTCTTGAAACTCACCTTAGCACATGCAAGCAGGTAACAATAATCATTATCAATTAACACGTCCAATCTGTAATATGATCCCTACGATTGTTATTATACAATTATTGTTTATATAATCTTTAACCTTATCAATCGGTACATCTGGGGACACTGTTAACCCAGTACTGTACCTGTTCCGGGGGCAATGTTAACCCAGAAGCACTTCTCCGGACTCAGATTGTGATGTCATTTAGAGTTCCATGGTCACAATTACTATTAGTCGTTTTTCTCGTTTTGCGTGCCTAGTACGGTTATTCGTTTTCTTTTTATGTTTCAAAAATGAGTTTGGTCACACACGACCCGAAAATAGTCGTTGACTGATAGTTTAAGTAAAGTTGTGAAATTTGAGCTCGGTTTAGACGCCCCGTTTGGCCGCGGGACCCGTTTCCATCTTTAGCGTACCGGAAACTGTTAAAATAGGTTAAAATTACTCAAATCATCCGAATTATTTTCGGATGATTTATTTTTACTTGTTTAACTCATTTATATGAAAATAGTTCATTTTTAGGGTTTTTATACACCAGTCAGCTCGCTTAAGCGAACTTCACCGGTTTACGCGTTTTAACTTTAAAAGTTTGATAATTAGCACGATTAATTATCCGTTTACTCTCGGATCTTGAAATTTTGGACAAATCACTTTTTAACAGTGGGGAATTTTATAAAAATATTTCCATAATTAATTCTTATATTTAAAATTTATTTATCTATTTTTAAACACCATTTAAACACTAAATATGTCGTAAATACCAAACGATCTTAGAAAAATCCCAAATTTTTCCTGGATGTCCCCTGCCATCCACATAGTCCCCTGTAATTTTTCCAGAACCAAAATCTTCTTTTACATGCCCTTTTTACTAAAACCGAGCTAGAAATCCCTAGAACTCGTTTAACCGAAAAGCCTACTTAGACTTCTCCAACGGACCTCAAATTTTGTGTGTGACTTATACATGATATGAAAAGCTTATCTGTAATTTTCCAGAATTTTTCATGATATTTAATTATTTTTCACCATTTTTGGCCAAAACCGAGCATTAAATTCACCAAATATTCATCCTTTATCCAAAAATTACCAAAAATTTACAGAACTCATATTTTCATGTTTTTAACAACTCTGTAAAATTTCATGACCTAACTCTAAAGCATCAACAATCTGTCCAAATTTCCCAAAACCGAACATAAACCGAATATACCTTTCGTTTTCCGCCACTACAAGCTACAAACTCGCCTTTCCGCCTTATCTACCACTACACACAGAGCCTACAACCAACATACCACAATACCAAGCAAGTCACACTCACGATCAAGCCTTTTTCACTATAGCTTCGGTTAAGATATCAAAACAAAGATTTAAACCGTAAAAATTCGTTCTTGGTTCGTTTAACCCCTTTCTTGGACCAAGATCCCTTGTATAACCCGTATACATCACTTGATCATGCAAGAATCAGTTTTCATCTTTAAAACCTCATTTTCTTGCAATTAAACTCAAGAAACGAAGATGGAAACGTAAATAACTCGACCTTTAGTTTTTCTTGCTCCAAAACTCGGTTTTTAGTTCATGGACTTGAGAGGAATTGATGAAAATTGTTGATTGTGTTAAGAAAAAAGAAATAAGGGTTAGGGGAATCCCTCCCCAACCGATCGGAACCTTAAGGGGGTGGGGTGGGCCCACCTCCTTCATTCTTGGCCACTCATTCGGATTTCCGTAATCTGGATAATGTTTTGGATAATCTGGTTCAGTTCGTTTTTCGGTTAAACGTTTAATTCGGCTTAAAACGAGGCCAAAACGGTTGTTTTTCGGCTAAAAATGAAATTTATATAAAACCGATTTAAAAACTTTAAAAACTTAAACCATGACATTTATTAACTCAAAACATCATATTATTAATTATCGCGCATCTTTTTCGGCATGATCGATTGTCTCTTGCTCGGTTTGGTATTAAAGGTTTCGTTTAATGTACCTTCGTACCATTAAATCGAAATTATTTTTCTGTGCCGTACTTTACTTATCCCGAAGCATTAATGCTTCGTAATATCACTAAATATCATATATCTCGTCTATAATTGAACCCTCGATTCGTTCGGGTTTCAATAACCATCAATCGATTAATCGCATATTCAATACGATAAATTATTTATTCACGCACAATTAATACAGTGAACCCTGTATTCTCGTATAGTTACTATGGTAACTCATGTACCCGACATTAAATATGACGTAACTATTGTCTACCGGTTAGGGTATACCGGGTTTCGTCGGAATCGTTACATTCTCCCCCGTTAAGAAATTTCGTCCTCGAAATTTTACACGCTCACTATCCCTTTCCGAGGGAAAGGTGGAGGTTTTTCCTTCAGAATACACCCTCGCGTTACCAGGTATAATCTAGTCCTCGCTGTGAATTCCACTTAATCTTAATCAATAAAGCTTGGTGTGTCCAAACTGTTTAGTTTTCCCGTCTACTATATCTATGGAATCATTTATGATATCAAGTATGTCTTTTATGAGTACCTCCATTACTGGTACTTTCGTTGCTTCATCGCTTAGGTACTTTTCAATCCGTATACATGGCAAAACATCATGTATAGCCCCTGGAGTAGTTTAATTGATAAACTAAATGACCAATCATGGAGATAGTCTCATGAGGTCCAACATATTAAGGGGCTATTTTCGGTTTTGCCAAACCTTATATCACCTCTCGAAGGTGATGCCTTAAAAATACCTTGTCACCTCTTTCCAGCGACAATGGTTTCCTTTGAATGTTGACATAAATCCTTTGCCAATCTCGCGCTGCTTTCAACTTATCTTAAATATTATAAATCCGATTGGTTGTTTCTCGAATCAACCCAATTCTTATGGCTTGATTGACGCCCATTTTTAATTTAACAAATTGGTGATAATTACTTCACCCATACAAAGCTTCAAGCTCTCGATGTTTCCTTCCCCGCCTTCCAATATTGGAAGTAGGATGACTATTTCGATCTGAGATAATTGAAAATGGTACTCCACGACGAGATACCATTTCACCATCATGAATTTGGGCGAGAATTTATCGTGGTAATCGTCATGGATTGGAATGAAATGCGAGGATTGGTTAATTGATCCGCGATTACCCAATTTAACTCATGCCTTTGATATATCTTGGGAATTTGCGCCCCGAAATCCATTGTAATTTATTCCCACTATCATTGGCGAATTTTCTGTCGTTGTGGCGTTCCCTAGGGTTTTCGGTGTGCAGCCTTATCTCTTGCATAACTTAAATTTTCACCAACATACGTAACCATATCTTTCTCCACACTCGGTCATTAACAAAATACTTTCAGATATTCGTATCATCAATAGTCTAATCCGATCCCGGATGTATGAAATATTTCGATCTATGCGTTTCGTTCATGATTAATTCACGAAGGTCATGGGGGGTCGGGATCCAAACCCGATCTTTGAAATAGAGAATTTCGTCCACGCGCTGTTCAAAATTCTTCTCGTTGCCGTAAAGTTCCTCCTTTTCGATGTTCCTCTTTCAACGCCTCACGTTGAGCGACTCGAATCAGGTCCGAAAAGTTCGACTGGACTATCATCCCTAGCGCTCGCACTCGCAATGGCTTAACCCGACCTTTCCTACTCAAAGCATCGGCTACGACGTTAGCCTTGCCGGGGTTATAACGGATGTCACAGTCATAATCGCTTAACAACTTGACCCATCTTCGTTGCCTCATATTCAATTCTTTCCGATCAAATATGTGCTGCAAACTTTTATGATTAGTGAAGATGGTGCACTTCGTACCGTGGAGATAATGTCTCCAGATTTTAAGTGTGAAGATAACCGCTCCCAGTTCTAAGTCATGAGTAGTGAAATTTTTCTTGTGTACTTTTAACTGTCGGGAAGCATAGGCTATAACCTTAATATACTGCGTCAACACGCATCCTAACCCTTTATGCGATGCGTCACAATACGCGACAAAACCATCGTCTCTATCGGGGAGTCTTAAAATCGGCGCTTGGCACAATTTTAATGGTTTTAATCTTATTTGGATCTATGTGAAATCCTTGTTGTTCTACAACATGACCAAGGGATTATGCCTTCTTTATTCAAAATCACATTTCGAAAACTTCGCGTACAACTCCTCTTGCTTTAACCCTTCCACAATTTTCCTTAACCGTCGTTCGTGCTCCTTTTTACGTTGCGAATATATCAAAATATCATCAATGAATGTTATGACAAGTTTGTCAAAATAAAGTTTACCAACTCGGTTCATGAGTTCTATGAATGCTGCCGGCGCATTTGTTAGCCCGAAGGCATAACTAAGAATTCATAATGGCCGTAGCGAGTCCAAAACGCTATTGTTGCAACGTCATCCTCTCGGATTTTTCATTTGGCGATAACTATATCTAAGACCAATTTTCTAAAAATAAATCGCCCCTTGCAGTTGGTTAGACAGATCGTTTACTTCGAAGAAGTGAATACCTATTCTTGATCGTCACTTTATTTAGTTCTCCCTAATCAATACATATCCTAACACTTCCTTCCTTCATTTCCCAAATAACACTGGTACACCCCATGGTGACTAACTAGGTCGTATGAATCCTTTACCCAACAATTCTTGTAACTGCTTGGATAATTCTTGCATCTCGGACGGTGTAAGTCGGTAGGGTGCTTTAGCAACAGGACCAGCTTGAGACATAAAATCGATTCTGCATTCGACCTGTCGGTTTGGCGGTAATCCATGAAGTTCTTCTGGGAAAACTTGTGGAAATTCGCGTACCACCGGGGTATCTTCTATATGTTTTCTTTTAAATCATACACTTTTCTCTGTATCTAATCGCTTCATCATCCGAATGAGAGCTTCTAATCATCTTCTTTTCATATTTGATTTCAGCTTCATGTTGAGTTGGCCAATCCATGTTAACTATTACGTTAAAGTCGTAGGTCAATAAGGAAATGTTAATCGTTCAGAATAATAGGACAATTCTGAACTATTTAGCTAACCATTAGGGATTTACCCTTAGCGACTCTACAGTATCGGGGTCTATAGTTTCACTAATCGGTATCTTTCCAAATGATAGGAGGTTAACAAGAACTAGCTTCTATCGGCAACCGCAAAAAATATCACTGAAGCCTATTGATTTAAAACTACAACATACTTAATACCACCTTTGAATCATGATGTACTTTATTCGAATTCTCGGCTCCTTGCTTGATCAAAGGTTGATGCTTGTCCTGAGGTTCGTCTTCCAATGACACCTTGGTTCAACTTTGGGCAAATTCTCTTGAAACGTTCTGTACTGCCACATTCATAGCAAGTACAACTGTTTGGCATAATTTAGTCTCTTTGAATGGATTGTTATTGAAGTTGTTGGTTTCGGAGTGGTTGTACACGAATGGGTTGGGGTTGCCGGTTCACACGGCTTCAATTGGTTCTACAATTGGGGCATTACGTCCATCTTTACCACACCTGTGGTCTACTATTACTCGACATTCTTCTTCCTACTTATTCAAAGTCTATCTTGCACTATGCCTTTATCACTTCTCTTCTTTAACACTCGACGTCTCACCCAACGTCCTTCCAGTCCGCTTCCAATAGAGTCAAATACATCAATGCTGGCTTGTGACACAACCCTTCCAAAGGTTGTATATTTCGCAGGATTGACTATACTCCTTATCGCTGGAGTTAGTCCCCAATATAGTGCTCACTTCGCTTAGTTTCAGGAGTAATTAACCATGTTACCAGACATGGCAATTCCTTCAAACAATTAGCGTGCTCTAAGTGATCAGCACACAACATTTCTATCTTCCATAGCTCAGTTCCCAATCTCTGAACTTAATTACTCGAATAAAAGTGCTCTTAGCACAAGAATTTCAAATTCTGACCGTAACATCAGAGTAATAATTTTCTAACTATAATTTGTACCGTCGTGTTCCGTCACGATACAACATAATCTACTAACATATCTGTAGCATATTTCACTACACAATGTTCTAGGCTCTTACCAAAATCCTTGACCATTTTGATCTTTTCTATCCACTCGCTAATCTATTCCTCCCTTTACCATCAGTAAACTATTAATAATTTCCTTAACACGATCAACAAACATATCCTTCATACCGGATCTAAATCATTACGACTACTATTCATGCTTAGTTTATAACTAATACTTGTAGTCATAATTGTTCTCGGTGGGACATTATCACTCTTAGTAATACTACTGAGAATTTAAATATTCATATTCATGTGATTGCTCGATTTATAATCCCGCGATCACATTTGCATCAACACTAGCAGTGATCTGTGATACAACATTCGGTATCGTCATCTGCTATCTTTGAGCATTCAATTGAATCATATCAATCTCCATCATTGGAGTTACTCTCTTTATGTCATTCTGCCGTACTCATCCCGTACGCAGTAATTAATACTAATCTCACCGTATAACTCGTTACCAGCTCAATCATATCAACAGGTACACATACACACCAAATATTATCATACATATTACACATACCAGTATCTAGTATATATGTCCCACAAGTATAATAACATATGGACTTAACCTGACGTCGGTTAACGTTTAAATATGTTTCATAACCCTTGTCACCAACCGACATATAGATCTTTCTCAACAATATTAATGTTTAATATACTTGATTTCAATATCCTTCTGCATGTCAGCATAACCGATACATGCTCGCCGTGAGCACCAAACGATTACGTACCACGGAGTTATAATATCCGTGTCTATTTGTATATCCGGCATACACGGTATTCCACCTACGAACGAACAACCAACTATGCTATAATGATTCCAACACCTCTTGGTGTATGGGTAATCGTTCTATTCGAGCATACATGGGTGTAGGCATCTAACGGATATAAGGATAACATAGGGAATTGCAAGGTTCAAGGTAATCGCGCAACATGGGTTGCCTTCAAATATTATCAATTACTATCATGGGAAACTCTATCACTTGCTCAGTCAATGACCTTAGGCGTTCTAGGTTCGCTAAAATCAGTAATTCTCGATCTGGAGGAGGCATGTCTCATATGTTTGGGAGTGAGCAATACATATATATATTTCTATATATTATTTTTTATCTGCTCATTTATTATCCATTTTATTATTGTTATTTTATTTTTATTTTAAGGGAACAAGAATGGGTTCAAGTACAGGTCCGTCCGTACGTGAGGGTCGTCACTCCGGGGACAATGTTAACCCAGAAACACTTTTAGGAACCCCTGGGGACACTGTTAACCCAGTACTGTACTCACTCCGGGGGCAATGTTAACCCGGGAAACACTTCTAGGAACCCCTGGGGACACTGTTAACCCAATACTGTACTCACTCCGGGGACAATGTTAACCCGGAAACACTTCCAAAGACATATGGGGACACTGTTAACCCACTCCTGTACTCACTCCGTACGATTCCCGTACAATCAAATATTTATAAATACACGCAAATCCATGCGTTCAGTATGTATTTAAACATTTCAATAGTAACATGCTTTCCGCCCCGGGAAAATATTTGAAAACAATTCAGAAAAAGGGGCTCGTGAAACTCACCTTAGCACATGCAAGCAGGTAACAATAATCATTATCAATTAACACGTCCAATCTGTAATATGATCCCTACGATCGTTATTATACAATTATTGTTTATATAATCTTTAACCTTATCAATCGGTACATCTGGGGACACTGTTAACCCAGTACTGTACCTGTTCCGGGGGCAATGTTAACCCAGAAGCACTTCTCCGGACTCAGATTGTGATGTCGTTTAGAGTTCCATGGTCACAATTACTATTAGTCGTTTTTCTCGTTTTGCGTGCCTAGCACGGTTATTCGTTTTTTTTTATGTTTTAAAAATGAGTTTGGTCACACACGACCCGAAAATAGTCGTTGACTGATAGTTTAACTAAAGTTGTGAAATTTGAGCTCGGTTTAGACGCCCCGTTTGGCCGCGGGACCCGTTTCCGTCTTTAGCGTACATGAAACTGTTAAAATAGGTTAAAATTACTCAAATCATCCGAATTATTTTCGGATGATTTATTTTTACTTGTTTAACTCATTTATATGAAAATAGTTCATTTTTAGGGTTTTTATACACCAGTCAGCTCGCTTAAGCGAACTTCACCGGTTTACGCGTTTTAACTTTAAAAGTTTGATAATTAGCACGATTAATTATCCGTTTACTCTCGGATCTTGGAATTTTGCACAAATCACTTTTTAACAGTGGGGAATTTTATAAAAATATTTCCAGAATTAATTCTTATATTTAAAATTTATTTATCTATTTTTAAACACCATTTAAACACTAAATATGTCGTAAATACCAAACGATCTTAGAAAAATCCCAAATTTTTCCTGGATGTCCCCTGCCGTCCACATAGTCCCCTGTAGTTTTTCCGGAACCAAAATCTTCTTTTACATGCCCTTTTTACTAAAACCGATCTAGAAATCCCTAGAACTCGTTTAACCGAAAAGCCTACTTAGACTTCTCCAACGGACCTCAAATTTTGTGTGTGACTTATACATGATATGAAAAGCTTATCTGCAATTTTCCAGAATTTTTCATGATATTTAATTATTTTTCACCATTTTTGGCCAAAACCGAGCATTAAATTCACCAAATATTCATCCTTTATCCAAAAATTACCAAAAATTCACAGAACTCATATTTTCATGTGTTTAACACCTCTGTAAAATTTCATGACCTAACTCTAAAGCATCAACAATTTGTCCAAATTTCCCAAAACCGAACATAAACCGAATATACCTTTCGTTTTCCGCCACTACTAGCTACAAACTCGCCTTTCCGCCTTATCTACCACTACACACAGAGCCTACAACCAACATACCACAATACCAAGCAAGTCACACTCACGATCAAGCCATTTTCACTATAGTTTCGGTTAAGATACCAAAACAAAGATTTAAACCGTAAAAATTCGTTCTTGGTTCATTTAACCCCTTTCTTGGACCAAGATCCCTTGTATAACCCGTATACATCACTTGATCATGCAAGAATCAGTTTTCATCTTTGAAACCTCATTTTCTTGCAATTAAACTCAAGAAACGAAGATGGAAACGTAAATAACTCGACCTTTACCTTGTTTTTCTTGCTCCAAAACTCGGTTTTTAGTTCATGGACTTGAGAGGAATTGATGAAAATTGTTGATTGTATTAAGAAAAAAGAAATAAGGGTTAGGGGAATCCCTCCCCAACCGATCGGAACCTTAAGGGGGTGGGGTGGGGCCCACCTCCTTCATTCTTGGCCACTCATTCGGATTTCCGTAATCTGGATAATGTTTTGGATAATCTGGTTCAGTTCGTTTTTCGGTTAAACGTTTAATTCGGCTTAAAACGATGCCAAAACGGTTGTTTTTCGGCTAAAAATGAAATTTATATAAAACCGATTTAAAAACTTTAAAAACTTAAACCATGACATTTATTAACTCAAAACATCATATTATTAATTATCGCGCATCTTTTTCGGCTTGATCGATTGTCTCTTGCTCGGTTTGGTATTAAAGGTTTCGTTTAATGTACCGTCGTACCATTAAATCGAAATTATTTTTCTGTGCCGTACTTTACTTATCCTGAAGCATTAATGCTTCGTAAAATCACTAAATATCATATATCTCGTCTATAATTGAACCCTCGATTCGTTCGGGTTTCAATAACCATCAATCGATTAATCGCATATTCAATACGATAAATTATTTATTCACGCACAATTAATACAGTGAACCCTGTATTCTCGTATAGTTACTATGGTAACTCATGTACCCGACATTAAATATGACGTAACTATTGTCTACCGGTTAGGGTATACTGGGTTTCGTCGGAATCGTTACACTAACAGACCAAATGGTAAAATAAAATAAATAATAGCTAAAGATATTTGGTATGTTGAAACTCAACCGGTGCATTTTCAATCAAAATCATTTTATTAAATAATTAAATTATTATTGAAATAGTAAAACCATGTATGGCACACTAGTTGCATATAAAAAATAAAACTTTAGAAAAAAGTGAATGGGAAAGGGGTGTGCATGAATAGATCTGAGTGTTTGGTTTCATGTTAAGGTTAAAGCTGTTATTATTGGTTAGTTACCTGTTGATCAAGAAAAGTGGCTATATCTGTGGGATGAAGGCCCTCAATATTGAAGGAACATAGAGCAGCACGATGGACCATCTGTGAAGGGGCCGGTCCATAGATACGAACACCGGGAATCGCGTGAAGGTTTTCATAAAGGTAATTAGCCAGATCTACCAGTAAATAACAATATTAAATGATGATTTAAGGTAAAATTACATCTAGCAATCATTGCAAAAAATTGATTGATTTGGGTAATTTTTGTTTACTAAATGGATTGATTGGGTCGACGCAAACTATAAAATGGGCCAAGACCACCCACCACAATTGTCTTCCGCCATCACAAAAAACATTTAGCGGGTGGACCCATTTTGTTACTTTTTCAAAAGCTGACCCGTTTCAACTTGAGTCCATTTTAGTTAAAACGACCAAATTCCAAATCGAGTCCATTTTGGTCAAAACCTGTTTTGACCTGGAGAAAAGATCCAATACAATAATGCCTTAACGAACATTACGTACGCGAATCCATTTTTTCACGAATCGACTCATACAATCACATTCAAACATCTCGGAATCGTCAATCCATATCCAATCAACCATTGGTTCAACGAAAAAAACAGTTTTGGATGGTTAATCAGTCAATTTTTCACTTTTTTCAAGAAGACCGTTTTTGAGCGTTTGCTGAACGTTTATGTTTTGTTAGCGTTTTCTGAGTGTTTCAGGTTTTTGCCTTTGCTTTTTGCCTCTGAGCGTTTCGCGTACTTACCGTACGTTAAGGCATTAGCGTATGGTAACTGCACCCTTTGACCTGAACCAAATTCAGATTTTCAAAAAGAACCCATTTTTTTTTTCTAAAAGACCCGTTTCAACCCAAGACCATTTGGTCAACCCCTGTTTTGACCTAAACCCGCTTTAAAAAAGGAAGCTTTTAACCTGAACCCAGTTTTGGCTCGTTAACTGACCCGACCCGACCACCCATTTTTACCATACTTTGGCAATACTGGTTAAAATAGATTTGAAATTTGAAAAATCAGTTATTTTGATGTATAAAGACAAAGAAGATGAATATTAAAGCAAGAATGGAATAGATGAAAATAACCACATAATCATGAATCTTTTGCAAGCCAACTTGAGAAAGATAATCAATTACTGTTCCTAAGCCAATAGCTTCCCCAATCGCAAGCGTTCCAGCCTCAAATTTGAAACACCACAACTATGAATTCAAGATGCAAGGATCAAAGTTCAGGTGGGCCCATGTGGATGGTTGATGCAAAAGGCATTTATAACTACTTTGACCTCAAGAGTCAAAGTTTGTAACAAGGTTATAAATATAATAGATCGAGTCAGCCAACCTGAATGGTGGGTCAGAAAAGTTAGAATGATCCAGGAAAAAGTCAGAATCATTTCCTCGCCACCTGTAATATCAACCATAAAACCGCACTCAAACATTGTATGATTAGAGTTATGTATTATAAGTGGTTGATGTATGTTTATATAAAGCTGACTCACCTAAGAATGGAGGCATAGAAGCCAATAGTTCACTCTTTCCATATAAGAAACCAATGCCTGTAGGCCCACACATCTGAAGCATGTTTATCCCTCAATTCATAAGAATCGAATAAGTATGTTTTACAAGTGGCCATTTTAAGCTCATTTATTTATGAACATGTCGATTCATGTTATGTTGTATCTCTAACAGACCAAATGGTAAAATAAAATAAATAATAGCTAAAGATATTCGGTATGTTGAAACTCAACCGGTGCATTTTCAATTAAAATCATTTTATTAAATAATTAAATTATTATTGAAATAGTAAAACCATGTATGGCACACTAGTTGCATATAAAAAATAAAACTTTAGAAAAAAGTGACTGGGAAGGGGTGTGCATGAAACCAAAAAAAACGAACCAAAATAACCAAACCCTAACAAAAACAGACGATTTGGTTTTATATTATTGTAAAATCCAAATGTTCAGTTCAGTTACGGTTATGCATGTAATAGAGACCAAAAAATTGAACCGAATGTATGAATTTACGTTTTAAATTTTAAATCACAATGATTTAGAGTTTAATAAACAGTGTAATCCAAATATTATAGCCCAAATGCATAATAATCAAGTAACCATCAATTACCAAAAAAATTTAGGCCCAAATTCATTATTTTGTGCCACATTTTCTTTTAGGCCCAAAAATTCAAGTCCAAATGGCAAAACCGTAACCGAAATTAACCCAAACCAAAACCGAGCGATTTTAACCTACAACTGACGCAAACCAAACTATGCACAACTATAGCTGGGATCAACCTTTAGTGAAACTAACTCACCTTGTGAGAAGAAGCAATAAGAAAATCAACGCCAAGATCTTGGACATCAACAACCATATGTGGTACACTTTGACAAGCATCCACCAGTATTCTTGCCCCAACGTCATGTACCAATTGAGCAATATTCTTAATTGGAAGAACCGAAGCTACATAAAATTTTAAAAAATCATGGCATCTACATCACACAGATAAAAACTTTGGCAACAAAAATTGGTCAAAGACGATGCATGTAACTTATGCATTCCAAGCATGTTTGAGACATGATGAACCACCACTAGTATAGTCCTTTTGGAAAGCAAATCTTGTAGCATTTTGGTATCCAGGACTTCATCTTCTGTTAAACTAACAAACTTCAAAACTGTGCCAGTTTCCTTAGAGAGAATTTGAAATGAAACAATGGCACTATGATGTTCAGCAATTGTAACAACTATCTGCAGGTATTGATAATAAATCCGACTATAAGAATATTAACGTTTTTATTCGAGAATATTAAAATAAAAAAAAACGCACCTCATCACCGGCTTTTAAATTAGAAAGTACCTATGAATAAGCTACAAGGTTGATAGCTTCAGTAACATTTCTCGTGAAGACGATTTCACTAGATTCTGGCACGTTTACAAAAGCCGCGACCTTCTTTCTTGCCATTTCATACTCATCCGTTGCCCGTGCACTAGTGTTTAAATAAAATTATTATACATGATTGTTGATGAGATGGTGAGAGTTAATTGGTGTGTTAAATAGGATACCTTAAGAAATGAATTCCACGATGCACGTTTGAGTTATATGATCTATAATAATTGTTAAGAGCATCTATAACAGCTGATGGCTTCTGTGAGGTTGCTGCATTGTCTAAGTAAAGGAGGTTTGATCCATTTTTTACCTTCTGCAAGATAAACGTTGATCATAACATGATATTTCATAATATCTTTCCATAATAACACGACATGTTTAACACAACTAGTGAACCCGAACATGTTTAACTGAACATGTCATTTTCATAAACACTAACATGGATATGTTTAATAATCGGGTTACACAACACGACACGTTTAACACTATTAAAAGGGGATCAGTTTGATAACATGAATGAGACCATACGCTTAACAGATTAAATTTGACCAGTTCAATAACATGATCGGCACAACAAGTTTAACACAATTAGGGGAAAAAGACACAATTAACACGACTAAACAACAGTCACCAAAAGATACAAACCAATCCAATGTAACTACAATATACTAATATATTATGAAGCAACGCCGACATAAATGTGCCATGTCGACCTGTTAACCTATTTAACACAATAAAAATGTGTCTATGCGTATCATAAATGAGGTTAACCGTGTTGAACCTGTTTATAGATTTGACCCAATTGTTCAGACTCAGTCGTTCTATTGTGGGACTGTTGCCTATTAGAAAGAATATTATTGTGTGAGTTTTTAGAGTGTGAAGTGTTGTTGTATGTAGAATTGGGGGAGATACTACTTGTAGCTCATAAAATGATATTTGAATAGTATAACAGAGTCCATGATTATGCATCCAATTATGCATCACCCCCTTTGAGTTTGAATCCATCCAATAACAGAAATTTCCAATTGGAATGAATACTAGTATTAACTAACTACCACCGATAAATAAAAATACGTGTAACTGAATTGAATAATGATAATAATAAGATAAAGAAGTAGGTTTAGGTTTAGGAGGTTATTGCAATTACCTGGTGTAGAATATGAAAGTGGGGTCGGGTAGCGTGGCCTAGAGAGACGGGTGCTGGAACAGAGACAGAAGTTGAGGTTGTTGTTGTTGAATATGAAGAAAAGATTTAGAAGAAGATGATTTTAAGCGGAGGAGTTTGAGAGGAGATGTTGTTCGAATGGATAAATAATAATTAGGGTTAGGGTGGTTGTTTATTATGAGTTGAGGGAGTTTCACGACTACTCCTTCCATGCTAGTCATCATCATCATCGTCGTCTCCAGCTAATGAATTTGCCCCCACCCAAACCTCCTCCTTTCAACTTTTAACTGCTGCTTCTACATATCAACAACATACACTTTTATTATCTTTTTTTTTTATTTTTTTTATCAAATCACCTCTCAATTCGTTATAAACATCCACTCTCATTCGTTAACTTAGTTCGTGCTCTCCATTCGTTAAAAATTAAACTCCAATTCGTTATAAATATCCACCATTCGTCAACCATTCATTGATTCGTTACATAATTAACGAATCTGCTCAATTCGTTATAACTTACCATTCTAATTCGTAATAACAGTTGCCCGAATGGCCTCCCATTCGTTATGATTTCCACTTCGTCATACTCATAACAAATCATCTTAATTCGTTACCAATACCTTTACTAATTAACTTAACGAATCACTTTAATTCGTTACATTTAACTTAACGAATTTCCTTAATTCGTTATCATTACCTTAACGATTTAACTTAACGAAATACTCTAATTCGTTAAAATTTCCACAACGAATTGCCTCCTAATTCGTTAGAATTTACATAATGAATTACCTCCTAATTTGTTAAACTTCCTTAACAAACTAGCCTTCTAATTCGTTAAACATCCTTAATGAATTGCTACAGTAATAACGAATTAAGTTGTTGGATCTGAACTTTTTTGCCGGAAAAACGAAATTCGCCGGAAAATACTGTTACATCGCCGGAAAAGTTCAGATCTGGCCGGATCTAGAAATTTGAACTTCATCCATGGTGAAATCATCAAAACACCATCATAACTCATGAAATTCTACCCGAACACTCGGATTTTCATCACGATTCCGAAACCATAATCATTTTAACTTAACAATCATTGATTCAAAACCAATTAACTTAACCCATAACATGCTAATCAATGGTGAAATCTTCAGTTCACCATAATTAACCACCAAAATCCACAGAAACATGTGAATTTTAATAATAAACACAAATCCATAATCCAATTAACTTAACAATCACTAAATTATCATAAACAGAATCAAAAGTTATCATGCTCTTCCATGGTGAATCACTCAATATACCATAAATTAACACCAAATTACAAAAGAAGTTACATCTTCCATCAATAAACACGAATTCACCAACAAATCCACCAATAACACACTAATTTACTCTAGATCTGACCAAAACCCGAAGAACACGAAGAACACGAAGAACCCGAAAAACTCAGATTCATACCTTACTCGAAGCATCGAGAGCAGCTGTCTGCTCTGATACAAATTGTAATTCCCTTTCTTGGATCAAGCCGCGTTGATGCACCGATTAATACAATATGACCAATACGTTAAATACATAGTTTATTGATAATTAGTGGAAAAATTACACTATGGAGAGAATAATAACTTATGGAGAACCTCACACCTCTCATGTGTGTGAACTCCCTTAATTATGAGCATGGAACCATCTAGCCCATATGCTCCATTCGTTAAGTTAAGCGTAATTCGTTATGCCTCCATAACGAATTAGACTCCATTCGTCAACATTCCAAGACGAATGTTGATAACTTAACGAACCAGCCCTCATTCTTCATGCTTTCATAACGAATGTGCTTATAAGCTTAACGAACTAGCCTAGATCACTAATGAATGGACCTCATTCGCTATACAAACCATAGAGAATGGGCCATTTACAATAAATATTCAATCTAGACTATCTATAACTTATTCGATTGCTACGGACACCAAAACCGTGCACTAACACAACTCAAGCATCAATTCACCGAAGTCATCTTTGAATCATCAAATTTCATCCAAATCCATGCAGAAACCCACAAAACGTTAACGAACTTCTGTTAGTGCATGGTTTTTGTTGCCTCGAGTCTTTGTAATTATCGTTTGTAATTTATTATATTTTAATATAAGGGCATTTATGTAATTTATGCTATTTCTTTAAAGTATAGGCTAATTCGTTAAGAATGTTTAACGAATTGGCCAGTTCGTTATATGTAAAGCCCACTCGTTAAGGAAGTTTAACGAATGGACTGTTAGTTCGTTGTGTATGTTCCCATTCGTCATGGAATGTTGATGAATGGGGGGCATAACGAATCAGAGATTCGTTAAGCTTTCCTTTTGAGTCATGTAAGTTAATGAACTGGATCCAATTCATTACGGCATGTGTAACAAATTGGTATCCATCGTCTATATATAGGGTGTTTCATACCCTGATAAGTTAAGTTTTGAAATTAAGGTATCGAACCTCGGCCAAAACTCTCTCTCACTCAATTCTTCGTTAATATATTACCAAAACACATAATATAACCATTAATATACTTATATATGATTAATTAAGTAGCATATCATGAACTAGATCCGTTAAGGTATTAGATCTAATTCCGGTACTCAATATCGTTTAGATATGAGGTGTTCACAAGTGGCATCAAAGCTTTCAGGTGTTCGATTGCTCTTTATTTTGGTGTAATTGAAACTTATTAATTGAGTTTTGATTCGTTTAAGTTTTTATTGAATTTTAGTTTGGATTTGATATGGTTTGAACGATTATGGATTGTGTTTGAATCGGATTGTGTTCGGTAAGGATTAGGGATTGTTTGGGTGGATTGGATTGTGAATTTGAGATTGATTAAGATAGTTTTGGATTGAATCTGGAAAGGTACGGAACAGGGGTTGGTTTTCGAGATAATTGGTAATTTTTTGGTTGTTTAATGTGTACGGGATATGTTTGATTGTGTTCGTGAATTGATTACGAGTAATATGGAGTTTGATTTGGCCAATTTGGTGCCAAGTTGAGGTTGTATTACAGAGTTTAAGTTTAGTTTTGGTTGATTTCTAATCTGGAAATTTTCCATATCTATGGAAATCCTACTTGAAGGTTTGAAGATTTGAAGATGGTAGTAATTCGTTATAGTTAATTCGTTATATAAGTGTACTGGTTCGTTATCAGTCTTTGAACAGATTCGTGCCGCGTGGCAAGTTTGTTACAACTAACTAACAACCTGATTTTTTAGTAACTGTAGCTAATTCGTGTTACACTGTCATCACGGATTCCTCATTAATTCGTTATAATGATTCGTAAGTAATTCGCCGTTGATTCGTTATTCTAATTCGTTATTGATTAGTTATAATGATTCGTTAATAATTCATCTTTGATTCGTTATTGTAATTCATCATTGATTCGTTATTCTAATTCGTCATTGATTCGTTATAATGATTCGTCAGTAGTTCATCTTTGATTCGTTATTCTAATTCTTCATTGATTCCTAGGTGCCGATGAAGTGGTTGCGCACAGTGGTGCCCAGATCTAATCGCTACTCCATGCTGTACCAAAACAAACAAGATCATCACTAAATCTGAGTGTTTGGTTTCATGTTAAGGTTAAAGCTGTTATTGTTGGTTGGTTACCTGTTGATCAAGAAAAGTGGCTATATCTGTGGGATGAAGGCCCTCAATATTGAAGGAACATAGAGCAGCACGATGGACCGTCTGTGAAGGGGCCGGTCCATAGATACGAACACCGGGAATCGCGTGAAGGTTTTCATAAAGGTAATTAGCCAGCTCTACCTGTAAATAACAATATTAAATGATGATTTAAGGTAAAATTACACCTAGCAATCATTGCATAAAATTGATTGATTTGGGTAACTTTTGTTTACTAAATGGATTGATTGGGTCCACGTAAACTTTAAAATGGGCCAACACCACCCACCACAATTGTCTTCCGCCATCACAAAAAAAATTAGCGGGTGGACCCATTTTGTTACTATTTCAAAAGCTGACCCGTTTCAACTTGAGCCCATTTTAGTTAAAACCCGTTTTTGCCCGAACTAAACTAGCATTTTCAAACGGGACCCAATTTTTTTCCAAATTACTAAGCAGCCGCTTTTGGTCAAAGCCCGATATGATCTGCACCAAATTAGGATTTTCAAAAGGGACCCTTTTCTTTTTTTCTTCTATAACGACCAAGTTCCAACTCGAGTCCATTTTGGTCAAAACCTGTTTTGACCTGGAGAAAAGATCCAATACAATAATGCCTTAACGTACATTACGTACGCGAATCCATTTTTTCACAAATCGATCCATGCAATCACATTCAAACATCTCAGAATTGTCAGTACATATCCAATCAATCATTGGTTCAAGGAAAAAATAGTTTTGGATTGTCAATCTATCAATTTTTCACTTTTTTCACGAATACCGTTTTTGAGCGTTTACTGAGCGTTTGCTGAACGTTTAAGTGTTGTGAGCGTTTTCTGAGCGTTTCAGGTCTTTGCCTTTGTTTTTTTGTCTTTGAGCGTCTCGCGTACCTACCGTACATTAAGGCATTAGCGTATAGTAACTACACCCTTTGACCTGAACCAAATTCAGATTTTCAAAAAGAACCCATTTTTTTCTAAAAGACCCGTTTCAACCCAAGACCATTTGGTCAACCCTTGTTTTGACCTAAACCCGCTATAAAAAAGACCCTTTTGACCTGAATCGTTGTTTTAGACGATGCTTATGTAGAAAGCCCTTCTTTCTAGTATTTACTTGTGAATTTGATCTTTTTTTACTTTTTTCTTTCTATAGTGGAGATAGTCGCACGTAATGATAGATCACGGCCATATTATTAAAAGCTTGTGGTAAGCAAACATGCTAATTTAAATTAATTTACTAATTTAAATTAATTTATGAAAATGATAATGTGATAATTTATAGTATAATATTACTTATTCAATAAATTTGATTGATTTATACGAGTTGATTTTCTGTTACGATAAATTGATGAAACAATAGCGAGTCCAATACAGTTTTGGCTCGTTAACTGACCCGACCCGACCACCCATTTTTACCAAACTTCGGCAATAATAGTTAAAATAAGTTGAAATTTGAAAACTCAGTTATTTTGATGTATAAAGACAAAGAAGATGAATATCAAAGCAAGAATGGAACATATGAAAATAACCTCATAATCATGAATCTTTTGCATGCCAATTTAAGAAAGATAATCAGTTGTTGTTCCTAAGCCAATAGAATCCCCAATCGCAGGCGTTCCAGCCTTAAATTTGAAACACAACTATGAATTCAAGATGCAAGGATCAAAGTTCAGGTGGGCCCATGTGGATGGTTGATGCAAAAGGCATTTATAATTACTTTGACCTCAAGAGTCAAAGTTTGTAACAAGGTTATAAATATAATAGATCGAGTCGGCCAACCTGGATGGAGGGTCAGCATAAGTAGAATGGTCCAGGAAAATGTCAAAAATCATTTCCCTGCCACCTGTAATATCAACCATAAAACCCCACTCAAACATTATATGATTAGAGTTATGTACTATAAGTGGTTGATGTTTGTTTATATAAAGCTGACTCACCTAAGAATGGAGGCATAGAAGCCAATAGTTCACTCTTTCCATATAAGAAACCAACGCCTGTAGGCCCACACATCTGAAGCATGTTTATCCCTCAATTCATAAGAATCGAATAAGTATATTTTACAAGTGGCCATTTTAAGCCCATTTATTTATGAACATGTCGATTCATGTTATGTTGTATCTCTAACAGACCAAATGGTAAAATAAAATAAATAATAGCTAAAGATATTCGGTATGTTGAAACTCAACCGGTGCATTTTCAATCAAAATCATTTTATTAAATAATTAAATTATTATTGAAATAGTATAACCATGTATGGCACATTAGTTGCATATAAAAAATAAAACTTTAGAAAAAAGTGACCGGGGAAGGGGTGTGCATGAAACCAAAAAAATGAACCAAAATAACCAAACCCTAAAAAAAACTGATTTGGTTTTATATTTTTGTAAAATCCAAATGTTCAGTTCAGTTACGGTTATGCATGTAATAGAGACCAAAAAATTGAACCGAATGTATGAATTTACGTTTTAAATTTTAAATCACAATGATTTAGAGTTTAATAAACAGTGTAATCCAAATATTATAGCCCAAATGCATAATAATCAAGTAACCATCAATTACCAAAAATATTTAGGCCCAAATTCATTATTTTGTGCCACATTTTTTTAGGCCCAAAAATTCAAGTCCAAATGGCAAAACCGTAACCTAACTTAACCCAAACCAAAACCTAGCGGTTTTAGCCTATAACTGACGCAAACCGAACTATGCACAACTATAGCTGGGATCAACCTTTAGTGAAACTAACTCACCTTGTGAGAAGAAGTAACAAGAAAATCAACGCCAAGATTTTGGACATGAACAACCATACGTGGTACACTTTGACAAGCATCCACCCGTATTCTTTCCCTAACATCATATGCCCATTGAGCAATATTCTTAATTGGAAGGACCGAAGCTACATAAAATTTTAAAAACTCATGGCATCTACATCACACAGATAAAAACATTTGCAACCAAAATTGGTCAAAGACGATGCATGTAACTTATGCTTACCAAGCATGTTTGATACATGATGAACCACCACTAGTTTAGTACTTTTGGAAATCAAATCTTGTTGCATTTTGGTACCCGGGACTTCATCTTCTGTTAAACTAACAAACTTCAAAACTGCGCCAGTTTTCTCAGAGAGAATTTGCCATGGAACAATGGCACTATGATGTTCAACAATTGTAACAACTATCTGCAGGTATTGATAATAAATCCGACTATAAGAATATTAACGTTTTTATTCAAGAATATTAAAATAAAAAAACCCACCTCATCACCGGCTTCTAAATTAGAAATTCCCCATGAATAAGCTGCTAGGTTGATAGCTTCAGTAGCATTTCTCGTGAAGACGATTTCACTAGATTCTGGCGCGTTTACAAAAGCCGCGACCTTCTTTCTTGCCATTTCATACTCATCTGTTGCCCGTGCACTAGTGTTTAAATAAAATTATAATACATGATTGTTGATGAGATGGTGAGAGTGAATTGGTGTGTTAAATAGAATACCTTAAGAAATGAATTCCACGATGCACGTTTGAGTTATATGATCTATAATAATTGTTAAGAGCATCTATAACAGCTGATGACTTCTGTGAGGTTGCTGCATTGTCTAAGTAAACGAGGTTTGATCCATTGTTTACCTTTTGCAAGATAAACGTTGATCATAACATGATATTTCATAATATATATCCATAATAACACGACATGTTTAACACAACTAGTGAACCCGAACATGTTTAACTGAACATGTCATTTTCAGAAACGCTAACATGGATATGTTTAATAATCGGGTTACACAACACGACACGTTTAATGCTATTAAAAGGTGATCAGTTTGATAACATGAATGAGACCATATGCTTAACCGATTAAATTTGACCAGTTCAATAACATGATCGGCATAACAAGTTTAACACAATTAGGGGAAAAAGACACAAATAACACGACTAAACAACAGTCACCAAAAGATACAAACCAATCCAATTTAACTACAATATACTAATATATTATGAAGCAACGCCGACATAAATGTGCCATGTCGACCTGTTAACCTATTTAACACAATAAAAATGTGTCTATGCGTATCATAAATGAGGTTAACCGGGTTAAACCGGTTTATAGTTTTGACACAATTGTTCAAACTTAGTCGTTCTTTTGTGGGACTGTTGCCTTTTAGAAAGAATATTATTGTGTGAGTTTTTAGAGTGTGAAGTGTTGTTGTATGTATTATTGGGGGAAATACTACTTGTAGCTCATAAAATGATGTTTGAATAGTATAACAGAGTCCATGATTATGCATCCAATTATGCATCACTCCCTTTGAGTTTGAATCCATCCAATAACTAAAATTTCCAATTGGAATGAATACTAGTGTTAACTAATTACCACCGATAAATAATAATACTTGTAACTGAATTGAATAATGATAATAATAAGATGAAGAAGTAGGTTTAGGTTTAGGAGGTTGTTGCAATTACCTGGTGTAGAATATGAAAGTGGTGTCAGGTAGCGTGGCCTAGAGAGACGGGTGCTGGAACAGAGACAGAAGTTGAGGCTGTTGTTGTTGTTGAATATGAAGAAGAAGATTTAGAAGAAGATGATTTGAAGCGGAGGAGTTTGAGAAGAGATGTTGTTCGATTGGATAAATAATAATTAGGGTTAAGTGGTTGTTTATTATGAGCTGAGGGAGTTTCACGACTACTCCTTCCATGCTAGTCATCATCATCATCTTCGTCCACCTAATGAATTTGCCCCCACCCAAACCTCCTCCTTTCAACTTTTAACTGCTGCTTCAGCATATCAACAACATACACTTCGTTATAAATATCCTTCATTCGTCAACCATTCACTTATTCGTTACATACTTAACGAATCTGCTCAATTCGTTATAACTTACCATTCTAATTCGTTATAACAGTTGCCCGGATGGCCTCCCATTCGTTATGATTTCCACTTCGTCATACCCATAACGAATCATCTTAATTCGTTACATTTAACTTAACAAATTAACTTAACGAATTTCCTTAATTCGTTATCATTACCTTAACGAATTAACTTAATGAAATACTCTAATTCGTTAAAATTTCCATAACGAATTGCCTCCTAATTCGTTAAAATTTCCATAACGAATTTCCTCCTAATTCGTTAAACTTCCTTAACGAATTAGCCTTCCAATTCGTTAAACTTCCTTAACGAATTAGCCTTCTAATTCGTTAAACTTCCTTAATGAATTGCTACAGTAATAACAAATTAAGTTGTTGGATCTGAACTGCTTCGCTGGAAAAACGAAATTCGCCGGAAAAAACTGTTACATCACCGAAAAAGTTCAGATCTGGCCGGAATCTGGAAATTTGAACTTCATCCATGGTGAAATCATCAAAACACCATCATAACTCATGAAATTCTACCCGAACACCCGGATTTTCATCACGATTCCGAATCCATAATCAATTTAACTTAACAATCATTGATTCAACACCAATTAACTTAACCCATAACATGCTCTTCAATGGTGAAATTTTCAATTCACCATAATTAACCACCAAAATCCACAGAAACATGTGAATTTCAATAATAAACACAAATCCATCATCCAATTAACATAACAATCACTAAATTATCATAAACATAATCAAAAGTTATCATGCTCTTCCATGGTGAATCACTCAATACACCATAACTTAACACCAAATTACATTGGAAGTTACATCTTCCATCAATAAACACGAATTCACCAACAAATCCACCAATAACACACTAATTTACTCCATATCTGACCAAACCCGAAGAACACGAAGAACACGAAAAACTCAGATTCATACCTTAATCGAAGCATCGAGAGCAGCCTTCTACTCTGATACCAATTGTAATTCCTTTTCTTGGATCTAGCCGCGTCAATGCACCGTTTAATACAATATGAGCAATACGTTAAATACATAGTTTATTGATAATTAGTGGATAAATTACATTATTGAGAGAATAATAAATTATGGAGAACCTCACACCTCTCATGTGTGTGAACTCCCTTAATTGTGAGCATGGAACCATCTATTTATAGCCCACATGCTCCATTCGTTAAGTTAAGCGTAATTCGTTATGCCTCCATAACGAATTAGACTCCATTCGTCAACATTTCATGACGAATGGTGATAACTTAACGAACCAGCCCTCATTCGTTATGCTTTCATAACGAATGGGCTTATAAGCTTAACGAACTAGCCTAGATCACTAACGAATGGACCTCATTCGCTATACAAACCATAGCGAATGGGTCATTTACAATAAATATTCAATCTAGGCTATGTATATCTTATTCGATTGCTACGGACACCAAAACCATGCACTAACACAACTCAAGCATCAATTCACCGAAGTCATCTTTGAATCATCAAATTTCATCCAAATCCATGAAGAAACCCACAAAACTTTAACGAACTTATGTTAGTGCACGGTTTTAGTTGCCTCGAGTCTTTGTAGTTATCGTTTGTAATTTATTATATTTTAATATAAGTGCATTTAGTAATTTATGCTATTTCGTTAAGGTATAGGCTAATTCGTTAAGAATGTTTAACGAATTGGCCAGTTCGTTATATGTAAAGCCCACTCGTTAAGGATGTTTAACGAATGGACTGTTAGTTCGTTATGTATGTTCCCATTCGTCATGGAATGTTGACGAATGGGGGCATAACGTATCAGAGATTCGTTAAGCTTTCCTTTGAGTCATGCAAGTTAATGAACTGGATCCAATTCATTACGGCATGTGTAACGAATTGGTATCCATCGTCTATATATAGGGTGTTTCATACCCTGATAAGTTAAGTTTTGAGATTAAGGTATCGAACCTCTGTTTCACACCCCCGTCGACGGCGGAAACGCATGGGCGTGATGACGTCATGGATCGTAGTCATTTTTTATATTAAACAAACTCTAAATGGTTTGTTTTAAACAGATAGAGTTTCAACATGCATTGCAACCTTTGTACCAAAGATTACATTGCAATTGTTCCAAAATATTTTACAACCCATAAGTTTTAGATAATACTGAGTTTCACAAATATAGAGTTTTTATAATATAGGCTATAAGATGAAAACTCCCAAAATGCATACTAGTGCGTGTGACTCCTTATGCGTTTCCAATGCTTCAATTACCTGAGAATGCATGTATAAAAACGTCAACAATTGTTGGTGAGTTTCACAGGTTTATATTTTATCTAAAATATGTGCTTCAACGAGTCGACCAACATTGTCTTATGTAGACAAATCCTTAAATAGTTACCATGAGCTCTATGATCAAGACCTAACAGCGTTTCTATGAACGCCCCTCTTGATGTTCTAATGCGAAAACATTGTAACACCCCGGCTAAAGCGGAATACGCCTGAGTGTGACGTAAAGATTGCTCAAAACACATGTGACACTATTAAGTGACAATAATATCATTAATTAATTTAAACATCAAGTACACAAGTTTGTAACAAAAATAGAAGGAAAATACAAGAACAATTAACAGCTTATCCATTTATTAATATAAACTAAGTTCTAGTGTCCTTGTGATGGTAGCAGTCTCTAAATAAGGTACCTGTAGCATATATATAAAATAATGTCAACTAAATGAATAGTTGGTGAGTTCACACAAGTTCTGATATAAGTACATAAAATCTACAATTCCATGAACAAGTGTAAATGAGCAAGTAAGGTCCTTTCCAGTTGGGATTGTGCACCAATGTACTCGGATAATAGCGCAAGTAAGTGTCCTTCCCGTTGGTAACAACCAACGTACTCAGATCGGGGGTCCCTATTCCACTCATAAAATCGAGGTCCTGAGTGCATAGGGGGGCGTATGATCATACTTAATGAGGAAACCATGAGCACGTAATCTTTGAGCAAGTAAGCAAATAAACACACAAGTCCATGTAACGAATTGTAGTTTATAAATAATAAATAAACGAAATTGGTATGTTGATAGGATATAAACGCTACCCCCAAAATGTGTAAAAGCGTTAAAAAAAGGGGGTGTGAGAAACTCACCTCTGAGACTGAAGACAACTTGAAATAATAACCAAAAGCGCCTTTATGGAAATTGAAACGATCGAACCTCACAAACTATAATTAAAAAGGAAATAAAAAATTTAAAGACTAACTATCGGGATTATAAAAGTTAAATAATATTAGTTTTATAAATTATGCATTATTGAAATATCTATTTCATTAACTTATGTAAAATGGGGACTCGGGGATTTTTAATGAGTTTAACAAAAATGAATAAAGTTTATATAAATCATTTGATGTTTATTAGTTGAAGATGATTTGTAGATAAATAATTATAACTTGTTAATATAAGATTAAATATAAATATTAATAACAATTGATGATTAAATGTTTTATTTTATTCTAGTAACATAATTAATTAATTTACTAATTAATTAACTTAAATGTTTTGCATGAATTCTTTTAAAGAAATTATAAATATTAGTTTATGTTGAAATAAGATAAACAATAATTAACTTACTCAATTATTAATTTAAAGATATGAAATATGTTATATCTATTGTAAAATATTTTAAATAAAAGAAATTTTTAAAAATCATCTTATTTGAAAGAAAGTTTATAAGTTTATGATGATCAACAAATCATAAAATTTACATAAATATATAAATTCATGTCTGTTCTTGCAAAATAACTAGGTTTGATCCAATATTTAGAAAAATCAAAGTGTTTATCTTGGATATCCATGATCATAATGATTCTTAAAACAAAAATATAATATTTTTATGATAAAGGTAACATGATCATGAAGAACAAATTATAAACATTTAATATTAAATCAAAACAAAAACTATAAAATGCATTGAATCATAAAACTTACTTGTTAATGCTTTCAATCTTAAGAAAATAGTGGATTGTGGTATGAAAATAATGGAGGATTTATCCTCCTTTTATAGTGAAAATATGGAGTTGTTATGTCTTATGGAATTTATGAAAGTTAATCATATTTAATATAATTAAAAACAAAAATTAAAATGGCTTAAAAGGTTTTCAAAGTTTTTAACTCTTTTAATAAATTTTATTTAATTAAAACATTCATTTCTTTATTTTTATTAGTTAATTAAAAAAATAATATGAAAAAGATGGTAATAATAATAATCCAAAATTTATTATAATAATTTGCATGGGAAAAGTTCATGAATAAATTATCTTGATTATGAATGTTTATAATGAGTATGCAATACTACAAGGGTGGTAAAAAAATATATTTGCATAGAAATGATCACATAAAATACATGAAAAGAAAATTGAGATTAATTAATATTATTATAAAAATATATAGATTTAAGTAGAACAAAACTGAAAATTTAAAATGGGTCCGGGTTTTTGGGTTTGAAAATTAACGAATGTTACAAACATCGAAGTCATCTGTTGGACAAATATCACCCGCTAGACCTCCAATCTAAGTTAGTGCGACTAACCACGGGTGGGGTGTGTTAATACCGAATAGTACTATTCACATTGGCCACGTCTACAATAGTTAATGATCATAGATTCTAGGGGAGTTTTGGTGCTTTATTGTTTCCAACCCATGTAACAAAATGAGATCGCGTTTCTACTCGTTTCCGAACATGTTTTTCTCCATGCATTCCCCCCCAAAAGTTTCAAAACAGTTTATATAAAAAGGGGCCGTGAGACTCACCTGATTTCCAAACGTGTGCTAGATATTATATACTCCAAGTCTCGTCTACAGGTGCCCTATAACGTGCAAGAATAATTTAGGTCTAATGTTTCAATTTCGACACTTAATGGTTTCATGGTTGTATTTCACCCAACTAGTTAAACTTGTTTTATTCGTGTGTCATATTACTAACGTACTTCGACGACCCTTGGTGATAGGTTTCGTGACTCTTTATTTATATAAACTTATTTAAATAGTAAATTATCATTTTCGCCGCATACCACTATGTCGGGTTTCTCATAAAATATAAGTTATACTTATGTTAGATATTTATATATTTTTTGAAATACAGTCTCGTGAAGAGCCTGTTTCGTTATTTTATATTTTTCAAAAATACACATTTACTTTTAACAAGCTCACATTCATAATAATTATTTTGACTAAGCATCCTTTCATAAAATTTTAGTGTCAACTTTTATACAATAACAATGTAATATTATTAACAAATATTTTTATATTAAACACTACAAATACATTTTAAGTTTAAAATTTCCGTTTACATCGTCAAACATATAATAATAGATATCCAAGACTAGCATTTTATTGCTATTTTTATCGAATATTGATTTAATCATATCGAGTAATAATATGCATGTTATCACCTTTTTGAGTTTTAAATGTTCACTTCTTGTGTGTTTGACATGTTCGTGCTTTTATTAGTTTGCTCTTTTCTTTTTTTTTTCTTTTATGTTATTTTTTATATATTTTATTTTAATCATAAGACATTCATGAGTTATCTAATCTACACTTGTTACTTATAATTCCTCCAGTAAACTAAATATTCAAAGTTAAGTATGGTTAGTGTTTTGAGATATGCTTAGGCTACTAAACTAAATATTTAACAATATAATCCATTTTTTTATATATGCAAAATTTAAAGATTGTTTATAACGTGTGTTAGTGTAGTATTTTTACAATATTGTTTTACCAAAACTTGAATAAATAAGTGTTTCACCAAGTTTTTAATAAAACAATATCTCGTTAAGTATGTTTAACACAAAAATTAAGACTAGACTCTAGATATGCTTAACTATTTGGGTGTTTAAGACCATAAGTGATATAAAAGTTAAGTAAAACATAGGTTCAAGAAATGCTTAACTTACAAGTGCAAGGTTTAGAAAGAAATATGGTTAGATGATGTTCTAGGCTTCCAATGTAGCTTTATGCCTCACCAAAGACTCCTAGCATTGTTTGTACCTGTAGTTTTGAAGGTGAAATGTATGATTTTGTTGTGTAAAAGAGCCGAGAGATGAGATAGAGAAGTAAAATGAGTGTGTGTTTGTTTATAAAGCCACATGCTATATATAGAAATTGTTGGGTCAAGATTTGACCAGAACTGATCATAAGGAAGATTGGAATCTTCTCAACCTCCTCAGAATTTGCTAAGTATGGAACCGGGCACACCTAAGACATCCGAGCAGGCTTTTACTTAGCCGGGTACGATATTTTGCCTATCGGGCAAGGTTATCTTCAAGAAGTCTTCTTAAGTGAATATCCGAGCAAGGTTCACTAATTAGTGTATTACCAAGTAAGGTTTACTAGTTAGTATATACCCGGGTAAGGATCACTTTGTCAATCAAGTCTGTTCTTCAAAGCCAAGTATGGTTTGCTTCCGAGTAAGCTTTTGGCTAACCAAGATCATGAAGCCAAGTAATTGGAGGACCGGGCAAGGTATTCATAATAAAATTGGTCCAAGCATACTTGATGAATAATGATATATCTTAAGTATCATCGGGCAAGGTTCAACTCAAGCAAGGAACAGTGCAACCAAGCAGACTTTGCTAATAAGCTATCTCAAGTAAAGAGTTGAAGGGACCATCGAAGAACAATGTTGCTCGTTGGATATCGTCGGGCAAAGTCTGATAATATCAAGAAGATTGAAGTCTACCCGGTGAGTTATTTCCTTTGTGAAATAACTTCTTAATTAAAGTATACCTGGAGAACTGTTCCCAAGCACAATTGAATGTTACCAAGCCTACCCGGAGAAGTTTAATGCTACAGAGCATACCCGGAAGATGTGTTTTTACACTTAGACTATTTCTGATTATGTAATTTGAATATGTATTTACGTTTGCGGTTTCTAAAAGGAATGACAGCTGTCCAATGGTGTCAGGCCTATAAAAGAATATTTAGGGCACACTTAGGATAGCGGCTGAATACGATACATAGTGAGAAAATTTATTGAGTGACGGCCGTTCTTAGAATTGTACGGATAAACCTTCCTTCAAGAAACCCTAAATCGATTACCCTTTTGTATGATATATATTATATGAATGGAAATCTTTTGAGTGAATCTTGTTCGTGTTGGTTACATTTGAATATTGATTAAGCAACCGTATGTTTGTTATTGATTCTGCCTTTAACAAACAGAAATCTTTCTAAATATAGCAACCCGTCATTAACTCCCTTGTTGACACATCTATTTGTGAGTTATGGCATGATTTGAGTAAAGATCCAGCTGAAATCGGGGACCTGACAAGTGGTATCAGAGCTTGATGCTGTTATTTTAGAAAGATTCTTGTTGCTGAATGAAGATTTGAAGAAAGATAACGTAAGCAGATCACTGTTACATTGAAAAGTGATGTTAGCGGCTCTGTTCTTCATTTTTCTTCCAGATCTACAATCATTTGGTGTTTTCTCTTCCTTATTACCTTTAAAGTTTTTATCTTTATTGTAACGATTCCGACGAAACCAGGTATACCCTAACCGATAGACGTTAGTTACGTCATATGTAATGTCGGGTACATGAGTTACCATGGTAATTATACGAGAATACATGGTTCATTGTATTGATTGTACGTGAATATATAATTCACCGTATTGAATATGCGATCAAACGATCGATAGTTATTGAAACCCGAATGAATCGAGGGTTCAATTATAGACGAGATATATGATATTTAGTGATGTTACGAAGTATTAAAGCTTCGGGATAAGTGGATTAAAGCACAGAAAAAGGATTTCGATTTAATAGTACGTCGGTACGTTAAACGAAACCTTTAATACCAATCCGAGCAAGAGACGATCGATCAAGCCGAAAAAGATGCGTAATAACTACTAATATGACATTTTAAGTTAATAAATGTCATGGTTTAATTTTTAAATCGGTTTTATATAAATTTCATTTTTAAGACAAAAAAAACCGTTTTAGCCTCGTTTTAAGCCGACTTAAACATTTAAATGAAAAACGAACTGAACCAGATTATCCAAAACATTATCCGGATATCCGAAATCCAAACATGTGGCCTAGAATGAAGAAGTGGGTCCCACCCCACATCTAAACCGATCGGAATACATAGGGGTGTAAACCCTTTCCATTTCTTTTTTTTACAAACACACTCAACAATCCATGAATCCTCTCCACTTGATGATCAAAAACCGAGAGTTTGTAGCAAGAAAACAAGGTAAGGAATCGAGTTAATCACGTGTTCATCTTCGTTTCTTGAGTTTGTTTGCAAGAAAATGAGGTTTCAAAGATGAAAACCGATTCTTGCGTGATCAAGTGATGTATACGGGTTATACAAGGGATCTTGGTCCAAGAAAGGAGTTAAACGAACCAAAAACGAATTTTTACGGTTTAAATCTTTGTTTTTGAATCATAACCGAAACCATGAAAGAAATGGCTTGATCGTGAGTGTAACTTGCTTGGTATTGTGGTATGTTGTTTGTAGGCTCTGTGTTTAGTGGTAGATAAGGCGGAAAGACGAGTTTGTAGCTTGTAGTGGCGGAAAACGAAAGGTATATTCGGTTTATGTCGGTGTATGTGTTTTTGGACAGATTGTTGGTCGTTTAGAGTTAGGTCATGAAATTTTACAGAGGTGTTAAACACATGAAAATATGGGTTCTGTGAATTTTTGGTAATTTTTGGATAAAGGATGAATATTTGGTGAATTTAATGCTCGGTTTTGGCCAAAATTGGTGAAAAATAGTTAAATATCATGAAAAATTCTGGAAAATTTCAGATAAGCTTTTTATATCATGTATAAGTCACACACAAAATTTGAGTTCAGTTGGAGAAGTCTAAGTAGGCTTTTCGGTTAAACGAGTTCTAGGGTGTTCTAGCTCGGTTTTAGTAAAAATGGCATGTAAAAGATGATTTTGGTTCTGGAAAAATTACAGGGGACTATGTGGATGGCAGGGGACATCCAGGAAAAATTTGGGATTTTTCTAAGATCGTTTGGTATTTACGACATATTTAGTGTTTAAATGGTGTTTAAAAATAGATAAATAAATTTTAAATATAAGAATTAATTCTGAAAATATTTTTATAAAATTCCCCAATGTTAAAAAGTGATTTTTTCAAAATTTCAAGATCCGAGCGTAAACGGATAATTATTTGTGCTAATTATCAAACTTTTAAAGTTAAAACGCGTAAACCGGTGAAGTTCGCTTAAGCGAGCTGACTGGTGTATAAAAACCCTAAAAATGAACTATTTTCATATAAATGAGTTAGACAAGTAAAAATAAATCATCCGAAAATAATTCGGATGATTTGAGTAATTTTAACCTATTTTAACAGTTTCCGGTACGCCAAAGACGGAAACGGGTCCCGAGGCCAATCGGGAGGTCTAAACCGAGCTATAATTTCACATCTTTAATTAAATTATCAGTCAACCACTATTTTCAGGTCGTGTGTGACCAAACTCATTTTTGAAACATAAAAACGGATAACCGTGCTAGGCACGCAAAACGAGAAAAACGACTAATAGTAGTTGTGACCATGGAACTCTAAACGACATCACAATCTGAGTCCGGAGAAGTGTTTCTGGGTTAACCTTGCCCCCAGAACGGGTACAGTGCTGGGTTAACAGTGTCCCCAGATGTACCAGTCGATACGGTTAAAAGATTATATAAACAATAAGTGTATAATAACGATCTTAGGGATCATATTACAGATTGGACGCGTTAATTGATAATGATTGTTGTTACCTGCTTGCATGTGCTAAGGTGAGTTTCACGAGCCCCTTTTTTCTGAATTGTTTTCAAATATTTTCCCGGGGAGGAAGCATGTTTCTATTAAAATGTTTAAGTACATACTGAACGCATGGACTTGCGTGTGTTTATAAATATTTGATTGTACGGGAATCGTACGGAATGGGTACAGGACTGGGTTAACAGTGTCCCCAGATGTCTTTGGAAGTGTTTCCGGGTTAACATTGCCCCCGGAGGGAGTACAGTACTGGGTTAACAGTGTCCCCAGGGGTTCCTAGAAGTGTTTCTGGGTTAACATTGCCCCGGAATGAGTACAGTACTGGGTTAACAGTGTCCCCAGATAATATTATATTATGATATGGATTTATCATGGTTTACTAAAATTGTGAAACTCACCAACTATTCGTAGTTGACTCGTTTTCTCACATGCTTTTCAGGTACAATTTAGATGAAGTGATTGCTTACGTGCTAAGTGCTTGATGTGTGTAAGATTTGTGTGCGGGATGTCAGGATACATTATAACAGATAGAATTATGAATCGTATTGTATGATGTGTGTATCACCTAGACGGTAATGAAAGATGAGATAATGTAATTTTGAAGTATATTAATGCATTCATTTTTCTTTATAAACAATGTGGTTGATATCAGAGGTGTCTGTCGCATCCCGTTTACGTTTCCGCTGCGGTTGCGGGGTGTTACAGAACTTGGTATTAGAGACATTGGTTATAAAAGAATTAGGATGTCTTTAAAAGATACCTAAAATATAACCAGTAGCTCAAGTATTATAGGATCTGAATATCAACTAATAATATATAGTGACGAGAGCTGGATAAACTTGGATGGACAAGTGAGTTATTATGGTCCGGAACATAATAACAGACTTGTCCGCACGAGGGAATTCAGGGGAAGTCACGGGGTACGTTAATAGGTAAAAATGGCAACATATGTGTAAAGTATATAATATTATTTATAAGTGCTAATGTGTATATATATATATGTACATATCTTGTGGGTACATGTATTGAGAAATGGGACTCGGATAAGGAACCGGGGAAGGAAATAATAAAAAGTACCGAGGATGCTGAAATTCCTAGAGCATCGGTTGATGATAAGTCTGTCTTATTGGGCCATAGTTATGATAGTACCAAGTTAGATCTCCCGTTTGACATTAACCAGAAATATCTAGTAACCATCCCTCCCAACTGAAATTGATAAATCCCCTACCCTACCAATACCGGTACCGTATATTCTAATAACCCCAGATGTTCACCTGAACCGTCGACCCTCACGTACGGACGGACCTGTACCTGAACCCATCCTTGTTCCATTAAAATAAAAATAAAATAATAATAATAAAATGGATAATAAATGAGCTGATAAAAATAATATATAGAAATATATATATATATGTATTGCTCACTCTCCAACATATAAGACATACCACCTCCAGATCGAGAATTACTGATTTTAGCAAACCTAGAACGCCTGAGGACATTGGCTGAGCAAGTGATAGAGTTTCCCATAATAGTAATTAATAATATTTGAAGGCAACCCATGTAGCGCGATTACCTTGAACCTTGCAACTCCCTATGTTAACTTTACATCCGTTAGATGCCTATACCCATGTATACTCGAATAGAATGATTACCCATACACAAAGAAGTGTTGGAATCATTATAGCATAGTTGGTTGTTCGTTCGTAGGTGGTATACTGTGTATGCCGGATATACGAATAAACACGGATATTATAACTCCGTGGTAGGTAATCGTTTGGTGCTCACGGTGAGCATGTATCGGTTATGATGACATGCAGAAGGATATTGAAATCATGAATATTAAACATTGATTTTTGTTGAGAAAGATCTATATGTCAGATGGTGACAAGGGTTATGAACCACATTTAGACGTTAACCGACGTCAGGTTAAGCCCATATGTTATTATATTTGTGGGACATATATACTAGATGCCGGTATGTGTAATACATATGATAATATTTGGTGTGTATGTGTATCTGTTGTTATGAATGGGCTGGTAAGTATTGATTACTGCGTACGGGATGAGTACGGCAGATTGACATAAAAAGAGTAACTCCAATGATGGAGATTGATATGATTCAGTTGATTGCTCAAGGATAGCAGATGATAATACCGAATGTTGTATCACAGATCACTGCTAGTGTTGATGCAAATGTGATCGCAGGATTATAGATCGAGCAATCACATGATTATGAATATTTCAATTCTTAGTGGTTTTACTAAGAGTGATAATGTCCCACCGAATGCTATTATGACTACAAGTATTAGTTATAAACTAAACATGAATAGTAGTCGTAATGAATTAGATCCGGTATGAGGGGTATGTTTGTTGGTTGTGTTAAGGAAATTATTAATAGTTGACTGATGGTAAAGGGAGGAATGGATTAGCGAGTGGATAGAAAAGATCGAGATGGTTAAGGATATTGGTAAGAGTCTAGAACATTGTGTAGTGAAGTATGCTACAGATATGTTGGTAGATTATGTTGTATCGTGATGGAACACGATGGTACAAAATAATAGTTAGAAAATTTTTGCTCAGATGATGTGGTCGGAATTTAAAATTCTTGTGCTAGAGCACTTTTATTCGAGTAATTAAGTTCAGAGGTTGGAAACTGAACTATGGAAGATAGAAATGTTGTATGCTGATCACTTAGAAAACGCTAATCGTTTGAAGGAATTGTCATGTCTGGTAACATGGCTAATTACTCCTGAAACTAAGCGAAGTGAGCGCAATATTGTGTACTAACTCCATCGATAAGAAGTATAGTCAATCCTGTAAAATATATAACCTTTGGAAGGGTTGTGTCACCAGTCAGCATTGATATATTTGACTCTATGGGAAGCGGACTGGAAGGACGTTAGGAGAGACTTCGAGTATTAAAGAGGAGAAATGATAAAGGTATAGTGCAAGATAGACTTGTGAATAAGTAGGCATGTCTTACAACCCAGAATTATACTAAGACCAGTTCTGGTTTGAAACATGAACCGCATGAAGGGTCCTTCCCTAAATGTGGAAAATATGGTTATCGGTAGGAAGAAGAATGTCGAGTGATAGTAGGCCACAGGTGTGGTAAAGATGGGCGTAATGCCCCAATTGTAGAACCAATTGAAGCCATGTGAACAGGCAACCCCAACCCATTCGTGTACAACCACTCCGAACCCAACAACTTCAATAACAATCTATCCAAAGAAACCAAATTATGCCAAACAGTTGTACTTGCTATGAATGTGGCAGTACAGAACGTTTCAAAAGAAATTGCCCAAAGTTGAACCAAGGTGTCGTTGGAAGACGAACCTCATGACAAGCATCAACCTCTGATCAAGCAAAGAGCCGTGCTTTTGTGAGTAATTTGAATAAAGCACGTCATGATCCAAAGGTGGTGTTAAGTATGTGGTAGTTTTAAATCAATAGACTTCAGTGATAATTTTTACGGTCGTCGATAGAAGTTAGTTCCCGTTAACCTCCTATCATTTGGAAAGATACCGATTAAGTGAAACTATAGAACCCTATACTGTAGAATCGCTAACGGTAAATCCCTAATGGTTAACTAAATTGTACGAAATTGTCCTATTATTCTGAACGATTAACCTTTCCTTATTGACCTACGACCAGTAAAGCAAAGAAGTTTTGACGTAATAGTTAGCATGGATTGGCTAACTCAACATGAAGCAGAAATCAAATATGAAAAGAAGATGATTAGAAGCTCTCTTTCGGACGATGAAGCGATTAAATACAGAGAAAAGTGTACGGTATTATGTTGCCACTCTAATCTCATCTTGAGATGTTATAATATTTACGACAAGAAGACGTGGTGTATTTAACAAACGTGATTGCCAAAGTATTTAAAAGAAAACATATAGAAGATATCCCGGTGGTACGCAAATTTCCACAAGTTTTCCCAGAAGAACTTCCTGGATTACCGCCAACCCGACATGTCGAATTCAGAATCGATTTAATGTCTCAAGCTGGCCCTGTTGCTAAAGCACCCTACCGACTTGCACCGTCCGAGATGCATAAATTTTCCAATCAGTTACAAGAATTGTTGGATAAGATTTTATACGACCTAGTTAGTCACCATGGGGTGCACCAGTTTTAATTGGGAAATGAAAGACGGAAGTTTTAGGATATGTGTTGATTAGGGAGAATTGAATAAAGTGACGATCAAGAATAGGTATTCACTTCTTCGAAGTAAATGATCTGTTTAACCAACTGCAAAGGGCGATTTATCTTTAGAAAATTGATCTTATATATAGTTATCACCAAATGGAAAATCCAAGAGGAGGACGTTGCAGCAACAGCGTTGCGGACTCGCTACGGCCATTATGAATTCTTATTCATGCCGTTCGGGTTAACAAATGCGCAGGCAGTATTCATGGAACTCATGAATCGAGTCTGTAAACCTTACTTTGACAAATTTGTCATAGCATTCATTGATGATTTTTTGATATATTCGCAACGTAAAGAAGAGCACGAACGACGATTAAGGAAAATTGTGGAAGTGTTAAAGCAAGAAGAGCTATACGCGAAGTTTTCAAAATGTGATTTTGAATAAAGAAGGCATAATCCCTTGGTCATGTTGTAAAGCAACAAAGATTTCACAAAGATCCAAATAAGATAGAAACCATTAAAATTGTGCCAAGCGCCGATTTTAAGTCTCCCCGATGGAGACGATGGTTTTGTCGCGTATTGTGACGCATCGCGTAAAGGGTTAGGATGCATGTTGACGCAGTATATTAAGGTTATAGCCTATGCTTCCCGACAGTTAAAAGTACACGAGTAAAATTACACTACTCACGACGTGAACTGGGAGCGGTTATCTACGCACTTAAAATGTGGAGACATTGCCTCTACGATACGAAGTGCACCATCTTCACCGATCATAAAAGTTTGCAGCACATATTTGATCAGAAGGAACTGAATATGAGGCAACGAAGATGGGTCGAGTTGTTAAGCGATTATGACTGTGACACCCGTTATCACCCTGGTAAGGCTAACGTCGTAGCCGATGCCTTGAGTAAGAAAGATCGGGTTAAGCCATTGCGAGTGCGAGTGCTGGGGATGATAGTCCAGTCGAACCTTCGAACCTGATTCGAGTCGCTCAACGTGAGGCGTTGAAAGAGGAACAATTGGAAAAGAAGGAATCTTACGGCAATGAGGAGAATTTCGAACAGCGCGTGGACTAAATTCTCTACTTCAAAAATCGGGTTAGGATCCCGACCCTCCATGACCTTCGTGAATTAATCATTGACGAAGCGCATAGATCGAAATAATCCATACATCCGGGATCGGATTTGACTATTGATGATACGGATATCTGAAAGGATTTTTATTAATGGTCGAGTTTGAAGAAAGATATGGTTACGTGTGTTGGTGAATATTGAGTTATGCAAGAGATAAGGCTGCACACCGAAAACCCTAGGGAACGCCACAACGACAGAAAATTCGCCAATGATAGTGGGAATAAATTACAATGAATTCTTGCCCAAATTCCTGATGGTGAAATGGTATCTCGTCGTGGAGTGCCATTTTCAATTATCTCAGATCAAAATAGTCATCCTACTTCCATTATTGGAAGGCGGGGAAGGAAGCATCGAGAGCTTGAAGCTTTTTATGGGTGAAGTAATTATCACCAATTTGTTAAATTGAAAATGGGCGTCAATCAAGCCATAAGATTTGAATTGATTCGAGAAACAACCAATCGGATTTATAATATTTAAGACAAGTTGAAAGCAGCGCGTGATTGGCAAAGGGTTTATGCCAACGTTCAAAGGAAACCATTGTCCCTGAATAGAGGTGACAAGGCATTTTAAGGCATCACCTTAGAAAGAGGTGATATGAGGTTTGGCAAAACCGAAAATAGCTTCTTAATAAATTGGACCCCATGAGAACTATCTCCATGGTTGGTCATTTAGTTTATCGATTAAAGTACTCTAGGGGCTAAGTACTATACAGGATATTTTGCCATGTATACGGATTGAAAAGTGCCTAAGCGATGAGGCAACGAAAGTACTAGTAATAGAGGTACTCATAGAAGACATGCTTGATATCATAACTAATTCCATAGAGATAGTAGACGGGAAAACTAAACAGTTTGGACATACCAAGCTTTATTAATTAAGATTAAGCGGAATTCACAGCGAGGACCAGATTTTACTTGGTAACGCGAGGGTGAATTCTGAAGGAAAAACCCCCACCTTTCTCTCGAAGGGAGATAGAGGGCGTGTAAAATTTCGAGGACGAAATTTCTTAACGGGGGGAGAATGTAACGATTCCGACGAAACCAGGTATACCCTAACCGATAGACGTTAGTTACGTCATATGTAATGTCGGGTACATGAGTTACCATGGTAATTATACGAGAATACATGGTTCATTGTATTGATTGTACGTGAATATATAATTCACCGTATTGAATATGCGATCAAACGATCGATAGTTATTGAAACCCGAATGAATCGAGGGTTCAATTATAGACGAGATATATGATATTTAGTGATGTTACGAAGTATTAAAGCTTCGGGATAAGTGGATTAAAGCACAGAAAAAGGATTTCGATTTAATAGTACGTCAGTACATTAAACGAAACCTTTAATACCAAACCGAGCAAGAGACGATCGATCAAGCCGAAAAAGATGCGTAATAACTAATAATATAACGTTTTAAGTTAATAAATGTCATGGTTTAAGTTTTTAAATCGGTTTTATATAAATTTCATTTTTAAGACAAAAAAGACCGTTTTAGCCTCGTTTTAAGCCGACTTAAACATTTAAACGAAAAACGAACTGAACCAGATTATCTAAAACATTATCCGGATATCCGAAATCCAAACATGTGGCCTAGAATGAAGAAGTGGGTCCCACCCCACCCCTCATCTAAACCGATCGGAATACATAGGGGTGTAAACCCTTTCCATTTCTTTTTTTACAAACACACTCAACAATCCATGAATCCTCTCCACTTGATGATCAAAAACCGAGAGTTTGTAGCAAGAAAACAAGGTAAGGAATCGAGTTAATCACGTGTTCATCTTCGTTTCTTGAGTTTGTTTGCAAGAAAATGAGGTTTCAAAGATGAAAACCGATTCTTGCGTGATCAAGTGATGTATACGGGTTATACAAGGGATCTTGGTCCAAGAAAGGAGTTAAACGAACCAAAAACGAATTTTTACGGTTTAAATCTTTGTTTTTGAATCATAACCGAAACCATGAAAGAAATGGCTTGATCGTGAGTGTAACTTGCTTGGTATTGTGGTATGTTGTTTGTAGGCTCTGTGTTTAGTGGTAGATAAGGCGGAAAGACGAGTTTGTAGCTTGTAGTGGCGGAAAACGAAAGGTATATTCGGTTTATGTCGGTGTATGTGTTTTTGGACAGATTGTTGGTCGTTTAGAGTTAGGTCATGAAATTTTACAGAGGTGTTAAACACATGAAAATATGAGTTCTGTGAATATTTGGTAATTTTTGGATAAAGGATGAATATTTGGTGAATTTAATGCTTGGTTTTGGCCAAAAATGGTGAAAAATAGTTAAATATCATGAAAAATTCTGGAAAATTTCAGATAAGCTTTTTATATCATGTATAAGTCACACACAAAATTTGAGTTCAGTTGGAGAAGTCTAAGTAGGCTTTTCGGTTAAACGAGTTCTAGGGTGTTCTAGCTCGGTTTTAGTAAAAATGGCATGTAAAAGAAGATTTTGGTTCTGGAGAAATTACAGGGGACTATGTGGATGGCAGGGGACATCCAGGAAAAATTTGGGATTTTTCTAAGATCGTTTGGTATTTACGACATATTTAGTGTTTAAATAGTGTTTAAAAATAGATAAATAAATTTTAAATATAAGAATTAATTCTGGAAATATTTTTATAAAATTCCCCACTGTTAAAAAGTGATTTTTACAAAATTTCAAGATCCGAGAGTAAACGGATAATTATTTGTGCTAATTATCAAACTTTTAAAGTTAAAACGCGTAAACCGGTGAAGTTCGCTTAAGCGAGCTGACTGGTGTATAAAAACCCTAAAAATGAACTATTTTCATATAAATGAGTTAGACAAGTAAAAATAAATCATCCGAAAATAATTCGGATGATTTGAGTAATTTTAACCTATTTTAACAGTTTCCGGTACGCCAAAGACAGAAACGGGTCCCGAGGCCAATCGGGAGGTCTAAACCGAGCTATAATTTCACATCTTTAATTAAATTATCAGTCAACCACTATTTTCTGTTCGTGTGTGACCAAACTCATTTTTGAAACATAAAAACGGATAACCGTGCTAGGCACGCAAAACGAGAAAAACGACTAATAGTAGTTGTGACCATGGAACTCTAAACGACATCACAATCTGAGTCCGGAGAATTGTTTCTGGGTTAACCTTGCCCCCAGAACGGGTACAGTGCTGGGTTAACAGTGTCCCCAGATGTACCAGTCGATACGGTTAAAAGATTATATAAACAATAAGTGTATAATAACGATCTTAGGGATCATATTACAGATTGGACGCGTTAATTGATAATGATTGTTGTTACCTGCTTGCATGTGCTAAGGTGAGTTTCACGAGCCCCTTTTTCTGAATTGTTTTCAAATATTTTCCCGGGGCGGAAGCACGTTTCTATTAAAATGTTTAAGTACATACTGAACGCATGGACTTGCGTGTGTTTATAAATATTTGATTGTACGGGAATCGTACGGAATGGGTACAGGACTGGGTTAACAGTGTCCCCAGATGTCTTTGGAAGTGTTTCCGGGTTAACATTGCCCCCGGAGGGAGTACAGTACTGGGTTAACAGTGTCCCCAGGGGTTCCTAGAAGTGTTTCCGGGTTAACATTGCCCCCGGAGTGAGTACAGTACTGGGTTAACAGTGTCCCCAGATAATATTATATTATGATATGGATTTATCATGGTTTACTAAAATTGTGAAACTCACCAACTATTCGTAGTTGACTCGTTTTCTCACATGCTTTTCAGGTACAATTTAGATGAAGTGATTGCTTACGTGCTAAGTGCTTGATGTGTGTAAGATTTGTGTGCGGGATGTCAGGATACATTATAACAGATAGAATTATGAATCGTATTGTATGATGTGTGTATCACCTAGACGGTAATGAAAGATGAGATAATGTAATTTTGAAGTATATTAATGCATTCATTTTTCTTTATAAACAATGTGGTTGATATCAGAGGTGTCTGTCGCATTTCGTTTACGTTTCTGCTGCGGTTGCGGGGTGTTACATTTATTTCTAAATCTTGTTCTAACGGCACCAGATAAGTCAGATCTGAACAACTGGTTTTCAGATCTGATAAGTTTTATTAAAACTCTGTTTTCACAATGAAACTGTCTTTAATTTTTTTTTTTAAAAAAAATGTCTGGTTACGAAGAACAAGAAGTGTCTACTAACAAGATTCCTAGATTGTATGGACAGGAAAATTTCACAAAATGGAAAGTCTTGTTTGAAGCAGCCGTTTGCTGTAATGATGTAGACATGTGGAAATCAATTAAGGAAGGTCCACAAGGGGCTGAGGAAGATGGTGCAAATCCAGCTGCAACTGCTGCTGTGAGAGAAAGAATGAGAAAAGTAGATGACAAGGCTTTAGCAATGTTAAAGTTAGGTCTATCTTGGGAGATAATTACCAAGGTTGCACATCATCCCACTACAAAGGAAATTTATGATGAAATACTTGGGATGTTTGAAGGGAACACAGAGCTCAAGAACATCAAGAAACAGAGGCTGAAACAACAATTGGAAAGATTCAAATACAAAGATGGTGAAAGGTTGAAGTCCATTCTTGAGAGGTTCTTAGCAATTGTAAATGACCTAAGAACCACTGATTATGTCATGACTGACTTTGACCTGAATACCAAGTTGTTGACCTCTATGCCTAAGGAATGGTACACTGCTTGCAAATTCATCCTCCAAAAGCCAAATTTCAATGATTTGAAATTGGATAATGTAGTGTGCTTCCTTCAGGCTGCGTTAATTGAGATGATTGAAAATGAGATGATTAAAGAGTAAAGACCTTGTTTCAAATGCTTTAATTGCACCTATGGGAAATCTAACCACAAAGAATCAACAACAAATTCCCATCATTGAAGAACTAGTTGAGCATAGTACTGACACACCCAAATCATTTGTTGGTGGTAGCACTAGTAATCAAGGAAACCAACAAAGGTTCAATGTTCAGTTGATTGATGATATTGATATTGCCTCAATGGCAAGTGGGCAGATACCTCACACTGTTAGTGGAAATTGTCATGGAAGTGAAACACAGGCTTTGTTCTCAATATTTACAGAATCATACAATGCCTTTGTAGCAAAAAAATCTGATTCATACAAGTGTCATCCAGGATGATCTTGAACAGATAGAAGCTGATGACTTGGAGGACATGGACTTGAAATGGCAAGCCACCATGTACGCTCTTAGAAGCAAGAGGTTATACAATAGTACTGGTAGATCACTTTTATCATGGCCTAATGAAAGAATTGGTTTTGATAAGTCAAAAGCCATTTGCTATAACTGCCAACAGCCTGGTCACTTTGCCAGAGAATGCAACATGCCAAGAAATTTTCAGACAAACCAATTCCAAAACCAGTCAAGAAGTCAACAAAACCAATATCAATAAAAACAGTAAAGAAACTACAATCCTAACAATAACAACTTCAACAACTATAGTCCCAACTTCAACAATCATCAAGCTGTGCCACAGAATCAAGGGTTTCAAAGAAAAAACAGCCAAAACCTTCAAACTGTTCCAAACAACCCTGTTCCAAACAACCAAAATTAGATCAGAAATCAAGGAAATGTTGCTATAACAACACAGCATGAGGGTAGTTTTGATTGGAGCAATCATGAAAAAGAAATTGCAGATGATATCAAGAAGGCAAATGTGGCATTCATGGCCATAATTGAGAAAGAAACTGAATCATCATCTAAGGTACACTCTGCTCCTACTGTTGATTTAAATGAAATTATAAATGAATTAAGAACAAAAGTAGGCAAGCTGGAAAGTGAGTGTTTCAAGAAACAAAGTATTATCAATGGGTATGAGGCAAGTGAGATGATTAGTTAAGAAAGGATGAAAAGTTTAGAAGATGATTGTGTGAGTAGTTACAGAGCTCAAAAAAGGTTCACAACTGAAATTGAAGGGTTGAAGAAAATGATCACAGAAGAGAAGGTGCAGAACACAAAACTGAAAGTTGAGAATGAATTCTTGAAAAACTTGGTCTCCACTGGAAACATTTGTGGAATTCTAAGCCAATTAAAGGAAGAAGACAAATACAAAGCAGTACCACCACCATTCAACAACAACTTTATGCCAAAAGTTGAAAAAGAGAAAAGAAATGCATATCTACAACAATTCAAAGATGTTTTCAAGACAAAAAGGAGCTTGTAGGTTTGTATAAAAATGTTGAGGTGAGTGAAGAAGGTGAATTTGTGGTAAAAGAAGAAAAGAAAGAAGACAAGTCAATTGGAGTTCAAGTCTCTGAAGATGACTTTGACTTTGAAGATATGAATATGGATGATTTAAGTGATTTGAGTGATCAGATCACTGATGAAGATAAGAATTGAGGAGTTTGTTCCTTTCTCAATGGATTCTGGTTTGTAAAAAGCAAGACTGAAAGACAAAACATAAGAATTGAGGAGTTTGTTCCTTTCTCAATTAATTATGATAGTCTAAAGACACAAAATACACTTGGAGTTGATCCACCAAGACCAAGTGAAAGATTCAAGAAAGGTGCTAATCATGAGAAATTCAAAGGAAACGTTTGGTGTAAAAGGTGTGATGAATATGGACATAACACTGATTCTTGTGGTGATAGAATCAGCTTCAAACCTTTTCATGTCCTAAATGAAACAAAGTTTGGACAAGACTTTGTGGCTTTGAAGCAGAAGTATGAAGAATATTTGGGAATAGGAAAGGTGTGTGAGAAAGAAGCAATGAAAGAAGATAGCTTGAAACCATCAATAAAAGCCAAGAAACACTTGACTGAACAGACTAAGAGGAGTAAATCACCAATGAAGAATGAGAAAACTGTTAAAGAAAACTTTCAGCCCTTGAGAATCATTCCTAAAAGGGATACACAATCAGTCCAATCTGATAGCTCTCAAGGATCACCAAGCAGTGAAAAGACAAGAATCAAAGGTGTATTTCATAGAAAGAAACCAACTGAACTTACTGGTGATATGAAGTTTATGATGAAACATGGTTATGAACCTGAAGGATTCCTTTGGAAACCAAAAGCTGAAACTAAGGTTGAGACAGTTGCTGATGTAAGAGATTACACTGAAAAGAAAGATTATGTGGTGAAAGAGTGTGAAACTGCATCAGAAGAAGGACTAAGCTCAACCTCATTTGTTAAAACCCCAAGAGAGTTTGGATATGAAACTAACAATTCAGAAAATATTGAAGTCAATCATAAAGATCCTGAACCCACAACGCTCACTTCCCAAGCTGCCACTGAAACTAAATCTGATGAGCAGCAAGTTGATCTAGCTTGCACTTCATCACTCAACTGATCAAATTCTTTCTTTTGTGCAGGAACAGTCCACTCCTCTGAATGAAATATGGTATATGGATAGTGGTTGATCTAGCATTTGGAAGTGATGAGAATGGTGGAAAGATTGTTGGGAAGGGAATTTTAACAAATGGAAAAGTTTCATTTCATAATGTATTTCATGTTGAAGGTCTACAGTATAATCTACTGAGCATATCACAAATGTGTGATAAGGGGTACAAGGTCAGTTTTGATGATTCACAATGTTTCATTATAAAACCTGAGTTTGTAATACCACCTGAAATGATTATGATGATGGCACCAAGAAATGGAAACCTATATGAATTGAATATGAAATAAGCGGCCACTGAAAATGAGTCAAAAATGTGGCATAGGAAATTGTGTCATGTGAATTTGAAGAACATGAATAGACTTGTCAAAGGTGAGCATGTAATAGGCTTACCTACAAGAGAGTTCAAATTGGAAGATCATTGTAGTTCATGCCAGAAAGGCAAACTGCACAAATCCTCTCATAAGACAAAGCTCATCAATTCAATTGATCAAGTACTTAAATTACTTCACATGGATCTCTTTGGTCCTGTGAGTGTACCAGGTATAGGAAAGAAAAGATATTGACTTGTGATCATTGATGACTATTCAAGATATACTTGGGTTTTTTCCTAAGTACCAAAGATGAGACTGCAGAGTTGATTAAGGGCTGTGTTACAATGATTAAGAATAAGTTGAGTAATAAGGTTAAAATGATGAGAAGTGATAATGGTACTGAGTTCAAAAATGGAGTCATGGAAGAATTCTGTGTAGGTAAAGGAATCATTCAACAATTCTCAGCTCCTAGAACTCCTGAACAAAATGGTGTTGCCGAAAGAAGGAACAAAACATTAATTGAAGCTGCAAGAACCATGTTAGTAGATGCTAATTTACCAGTTACATTTTGGGCTGAAGCCATAAACACAGCCTGCTATGTTCAGAATAGAGTACTAGTCAACAAAAGGCATAACAAGACACCTTATGAAATATTTCACAATAGAAAGCCTTATATCAAGTTTTTTAAACCCTTTGGATGCAAATGTTTTCTTCTAAACACAAGTTTCTTTATTGGATATTCTACACATTCAAAAGCATACAGAGTATATGTAAAAGACAATTTGAGTGTTATAGAATCATCTGACATTATCTTTAATGAGAATCAGTTCAACACAGTTGATGGTGCAGCATGGCTGTTTGATCATGAAAAGTTGATAAAGTCTTTCAAGATTTATCCTGAAGACATTGATGACTCACTCTATAAGACCAGTGTAGTGGAAGAGAAAAAGAAGAAATCATTGGACTTGGAAGAGTTATAGAAAAAGGTTGCTAGAAAAGAAAAGGAATATACTTTTGTGAAGAATTCCTCAAGTGATATTGTTGAACAAGCTCAAGAAGATAATCAAGAAAACAATCACAGTCCTGAACAAGATCATCCTGATATCAATCAAGATAATCAAGAAGTACAGAATGATCAAATTCAGAATGAGGGAAACACAAGCAACCACGCAAATGAAGAAGAAGTTGTATCTACTGCAAGATTTCAAGATCTATTTGAAAGACTAAACTTAGGAAACAATGGTCCATCCACTTGAAGACAGAATGATGAAGAAGCACCAGAATTTCATGATGTAGAAGCTAATTTGATCATTGAGGAACCAGATCACAATGAATCAAATCAAATGTGTTTGCAGATATGATAATACAAACTCCTTATGTTGAGAAAAATCATCCCTCTGAAAACATTATTGGAAACATACATGAAAGAGTCCCTAGAAGCCACTCTGAGATTGCAAATATCTGTTTGTACTCCTGCTTTCTATCCCAAATAGAACCAAAGAATATTGCTCAAGCACTGAAAGACACTAGTTGGGTAGAAGCAATTCAGGATGAACTGGCACAGTTCAGAGATTTACATGTATAGGATCTTGTTGATAGGCAAATGAACAGATTTGCAATTGGCAGAAAATGGGTTTTTAGAAACAAAAGGGATGAGAGGGGTTTGGTGATTAAGAATAAAGCAAGGCTTGTAGCACTGGGATGCCTACAAGAAGAAGGAATAGACTTTGAGGAAGTCTTTGCAACTGTTGCAAGACTGGAGGCTATCAGGATTTTTCTTGCATATGATGTCTCAAAGAACATTAAGGTTTTCCAGCTTGATGTTAAGTCTGCATTCCTAAATGGAAAGATTGATGAAGAGGTGTATGTTGCTCAACCTCCAGGCTTTGAGGATCCAATGTATCCAAACAGGGTCTATAAGTTAAATAAAGCCCTATATGGATTGCATCAAGCTCCTAGATCTTGGTATAATGAGCTATCAAATCATCTTCTTGAAAATGGTTTTCAAAGGGGAGCCATTGACAAGACACTCTTCTACAAAAGAAAGGGATCAGACTTGCTTCTGTTACAAGTTTATGTTGATGATATCATATTTGGTTCTACAAATGAACAAATGTGTATGGAGTTTGAAGGGGTAATTAAATCCAAATACAACATGAGCTCTATGGGATAAATGAACTTCTTCCTTGGACTGCAAGTTCAACAGAAAGCTGAAGGAATTTTCATTTACCAGAACAAATATATGCAGGACATCTTGACAAAAGTTCAATTGTCATGAGTACAAAACTGCTTCAACTCCAATGGACACAAAAGAAAAGATGATTGCTGATGGAAAAGGGAGAGTCTGTGGATGAGCATGAATATAGAGCCAAAATTGGATCCCTAATGTACCTTACTGCAACAAGACCAGATATTATGTTTGATGTATGTGTGTGTGCAAGATTCCAATCAAAACCCAAAGTCTCCCATATGAATGTTGTGAAAAGAGTTTTCAGATATTTGAAGGGAAAACCAGACTTTGGAATTTGGTATCCAAAGAATCAGTCTTTTGATCTTATTGCTTACATTGACATTGATTATGATGGCTGCAACATGAGCAGAAAGTCAACCTCAGGTGGATGTCAAGTTTTGGGTGACAGACTGGTGTCATGGCAATGCAAGAAGCAGACTACTGTCTCAATCTCAACTGTAGAAGCTGAATACATTGCTGCATCTGCCTGCTGTGCACAAGTTCTTTGGATTCAAAACCAGATGCTGGACTATGGTTTGAATTTTCTGAAAACCCCTATTCTTATTGATAACACTGCTGCATATTTTGGTGTTAAAAATCCAGTACAACACTCTAAATCTAAGCACATTGAAATCAGACATCACTTCATTAGAGACTGTAGTGAAAAAGGTTTGATTGAAATGCAAAGGGTTGATACATGTGACAACTTGGCAGACCTATTCACCAAACCACTTGATAGAACCAGGTTCAACATTCTTTTGAAAGCCCTGGGAATGATCAACTCTGATGAAATCTGATTAAGGATGTGTGCCTAGTTGTGTGCCTCTATGTGATAACTGAATAAATTTTTAAGAGGTCACACATAATGAATGTTGATTGAATATGCTTGATTATGTGATTTAACTGATAATATGTGCAAAGTTGTGATAGGATTGAGGTTTTTGCATGAATATCAGTAGATGTGTATTTGTGATGTTAGGATGAGTATTCCTGTTAATGAATTACTTGTTAATGTAAGTTTATCTGACATCACTGCTTAATTGCTTGAATGTGTGCTTTATCTGATCTTCTGATGTACTTAAGATAGGATAGACCTTGAATGTTAGTACTGTCTACTTATCTTGATAATATTATATTTGATTGAGATTTGATTATGTGTGACAACTGTTTGTGTCAAAATGAGTCTTATGTCAAAATTAAATGATCAAATGAATTTTCTAATGAATTTTGCATAATTACATTATTTTGGTCAAAACATGAGCAAGTTGTTAATGGTGTGGAGATATGATAAGATTATTCAGTTCAAGCTTTATAGAAGTTAAAAGGATTTTCAATGAAAAATCTCAAAAGAGTTACTGTTGCTGAAAATTATGTCATTTGCTCAAGTCCAAGGAGCATATACTTGTATATGTTTGGTCCCATCATCAACTTGTAGATTTGAAGGGATAGCCATTAATCCAAAGACTGAATGCATTTGGGGCAATTCTAACTTGTTCTCACTTAAATTTATGCCATTGCCTTTAAGCCTAAGGGACATATACTTTTGTATGTTTGGTCCTGCTGACAACTGTCAAACAAGAAGGATAGCCATTAACCTGGAACCTGAGAGAATGTGGGGTGTTAGAACAGAATTGGGAAATGATAGTACATTGACTGCTTATACTAATCATATGGATTTATAAAGCTAAAAGGACTTTTAGTACAGTCATTAGCATGTATGGTTGCTTTTCATGATGATGTAAAAGTAAAGGTGATATAAACTTAATGAATATGCTAATCTTTATGTGGTGATACATAGTTGTCTTTGCATGTCTCAAGATAGATCTCTCCAAATGATAGGCAGAAAAGTGATTACCCAGTCATACACAAGCCTGTTGTTATTTGGTTAATCAAAATTGATACATTTTAAAATATGACAAAGAACATGCTTTAAGAAAATTTGAGAAAATATCAAAAACAAGGGGAAGAATGAATAAATCAACCAAAAGTTGATAAGTGTTTTTAAATATTTTATCAAACAAGAGGGTTTAAACAAGAACTACATAGATGGGGGCACTCAAATAAGTCCTGTCATGTCTCGAATGAAAGGCTTGTTATTTAACAGTAAGTCCAACGTTCAATCTCTATATATGTTAGAAATTGAAAATTCCAAAAAGATCCAATAAGTTCTGTCATACAAAAACAATCTTTTACCAAATACAAGAGGTTGGAGTCAAATTGGGGTGATCTGGGGAAAGCCAAATAAGCTTTGAGAAGAGATATGAGGCATCATAGAACAGTGTTGACCATTAATGCATTATGCTACTAAATGAACCTTAAGCATATCACCTAAACAATGAAATTCATGGAAAGTTTACACCTGCTGTTAACCTGTCTATCATGTCATAATAAAGCTAAGAATGAAGTATTGAGAAGCTATTTAGTCAATGTGATCTCATACTTGAGATATTTTCAGTTAAAAGAAAGAAAGTGTTATGAAAGGAAATACAACTGAAATTTGATCTCTAAATGCACCATTTGCTCTTAAACTAAGTTCTTTAATGAAAAATATACTTTGACAAGTGTTTGTCTAGTGGTTTAAGTCAAAAAGAGTGGCATTTTGCCTAAAATAGGTTGAATAAGTAATACGGGTAAGGTTTGATGTTTTACAACTTATCCGAGTAAACTTAGTCATTTTATGCTAGGTTTATGATTTTCGGGCAAGGTTTGATATTCTCAAACCTTTCTGAGTACAAATCATTTGAATAAGTATTTTCGGGTAAGGTTTAATGTTTCATAACTTTTCCGAGCAAACTTAGTCATTTTTGCACTAAGTTCATGTTTATCGGGTAAGGTTTGAAGTGTTTGAACTCTCCGAGTAGAGTACACTCACATCTCAGTTTTCCGAGCAGACTTCATTTCTATACATGTGAATATGTTTTTCAAGCAAGTTTGAACAAGTAAATACTTTCGGGCACACTTGTGTCTAATATTTCTTGTTTCGAACAAGCTTTGCATTTTATATGCTGATTGTTATACCAAGCAAAATTTTTTAACTTAGGTTAGTACACCGAATAAGCTTTGTTATTTATGTGAATATGTTATCTTTAAAGTTACATGTGTTTCCGGGCAAACCTTGTTTTCCGGGTACACTTTGTACTTTCGAGTACACTCTTCTTTCTGAGTATACTTGATGAATTTTGTTAAATATGTGTGAAATTACAAGTGTCTCCGGGCACACCATAGATTTCGGGTACACTTGAGTTTCCCAAGTCTACTTGGTAATTTCAAATATACTTTCCAAGTACACTTTGTACATTGAAAGTTTGTCGGGTATACTTTGTTCCAAAGTATACTTGACTGAGTATTGTGAATAGTTATATTATGGGTAAAGTTAGTGATTAATTGAATTATCCAAACATGGTATGATGATTAGATGAACACTATTATGGGCATCTTAGTTGATTCCTAGTAGGGTTACTTATTTGTTTTTTTATATGTGATTATTTTAAACTTGTGTTTAGTTCTCAAACAATCATGTGTATCGGGTAAGTTTCCTTCAATGTTCTTTTCTTATTATTATTAAAATGTTATTGGGTACGCTTTAAGGTAAGTGGTATATGCCAAGTAGCCTTTTCAAAAGTAAAACCGAGTAAGGTTCGCTATTTTGAAGTTGGATATTTTAAATGTAACCTTTTGGATAAGATTACTGTTTGACAGTTAATAACTCACAAAAAGACAAAATGCATTTAAAACCCACTTTCAAAAGATATATAAGAGGGAGTGAGAGACGTTTTACATATTATTTTTCCCCCTCTCTCTCTCTCACTCTCTCTCTCTCTCCTTCCACTGATTGAACTAAGAAACCTAACCGACTTATAAATTCATCCAAATTTCCAAACCCTAACTTTACCAGCCCACTAAATCCGACTCAGTAAGAAATAATACATTGTTTTCCGATCATTATTGGTTGATTATGGGTTCTAATTATGTGATTGATTACTAATACTCTGTTTATGTGTTTATGTTATAAACTTGTCGAAGAACAGGTTCTTGATGATTTTTGCTCTTTCTTCTTCATTTTTATAACTTGAAAGTAGTGAACTTTATGACTAATTTCGCTTTGAATATGTTTGATTGTGTTGTTCAGATATGAAAGAAGAAGAAGTTCAACCGAAATATGTTTTCGAACCAAATCACAACATGTTTGCACTATTACAAGTCACACCTGATAACGAGCCGGTGGCAAGAATGATTAAATGGATGGCTCGATCGAATGTCAGCTTTGCTTTTACCGAATGTCCTGTCATCTACAGAAATCATTCACTAGATTTCTGGAGATCGGCTGAACTTGTTGAAGACATCAATGGGAGAAGAATTGAAGCAACTGTTGCAAGACAAGAAATACATGTGACAGAAAGAATGATCAGACGATGCCTGCAGTTGCATGATGATGACCAAAACCATATAAAATTCAACACTGCTCACCTGATTAGAATTTTTGAGCAAATGATGGGTTATAAAGGAACAGTGAAAGATAGGAAATTTCAGAAGGGAATGTTCCCTATGTTGTATGGGTTCCTTATCCATCATGTGATACATGGGTTTGCCCCAAGGAAAGGATCATGGACTTTGATGAGCCATGATCTGGCAAATCCCACTGTTGGGATAATATATGATTTGCCATTCAATTTCTCAAAGATGATCTTTGAGGGATTAGTATCAAAGTTGAAGAAGGCTGAAAAGGATAGATTCTTGCAATACCCATGATTCCTACAGATAATTTTCAACCGTGAATTGCAAGATCTACCTACTATTGGCATTACACATCTACTGCAAAATCCTAACACATATATAAGAACCAGAAATCCGGGTGTTGCCAATAGATTTGACTCAAACATGCCGTTTGAGGTCTTGCCATGGTTGTTGGACCATGACTTGGATGTGATGCCGGTGCCTGAGTTGAGCTCAGAGGAGGAAGGAGGTGAAGAAGATGATAATGATGATGATTCAGATGATGGAGATGATAATGATTATGATGGAGATGAAGGAAGGGCTGGAGGAGCCATGATTATTGATGCACTTGATCAGGGGGAGCAAACTCAACAACCCGAACAACCTATACCATCACCACCACAAACTCCACCACATCAAACCACTCAATCCCCACCCCAAACCCTAAACCAATCACAACCTGAAATATCAGCTCATATATCCCCAACACCACAAACCCCACCAACAAATAGCCCAATTAACACTGATCCATTCATTCCAAGCCAACCAGAAACATCAAACCAACCCATCATTGAACCTGTCATTCAACAACAACCTATACTTGAACATGAACCTTACATTCCTGACTCATTACCATCAAACCTACACACTTTTCCAACAACATCACCCAGCCGAAGCCCTATCACTGAAAACATATTTTCTACACCACCTACATCCCCACAAACCTATACAGACTTATTTCAAAAAAAATTTGGACTTAATGTTAGAAAATGCAACATTGAAGAGAAAGAATGAGGAGGTAAGTAATGAAAATGTTATGTTACTTGATAAGTTGGCACAAGCTGAAATGAGAATTCAAGCCCTGGAGCAGGAGGTTGAGAAGACCTCAGCTGCCCCAAAACAGGGGGAGAATGAAAAGATGCCAATTGACACTATAGTGAATGTTGAAACTGAGAAGGAGATGGATACAAGTGTTGAGACTGTGGATGTCTTGAAATTAATTTTGAATGCTTATGATAGTGAGGCTGAGGATAGTGAGGATAGGAGAATTTAAGAGATAGATTATGAGGCTGATATACCTGATGGTGCAGAACAGGATTATGATGTGAATGATGAGATTGTGAAAGTGGTATGGAATAAGGAGAATGATGAGGAAAGGAATGATGAGGAGACAGAAGGTGGAAATGAAATGACAAATGTTGAAAAGAATGTAGCTACCACTTATGTGGCTACTGATAATTTAACTAATGTTGCCACTAATAATTTAACTGATGTTCAAACTGAGGAAATCATTGAATGCTGCTACTGAGGAACTTATACACAATGAACCAGAAACTGATAACCATGCAAGTAGTTCCAAGACTGTAGAGCATGATGAAGAGATGGAAAATTTATATAGAGAGATTGATGAAATTGAGCCTGAAACAGAAGAAGAGCTACAGAGAAGATTGAGTAAGGGAAAGGCAAAGACAATTGAAGATGAGCCTGTCAAAGAAAAATCTAAGAAAGACATTCTGAATAGAGAAAGACAAGAGGCGGCTGCTGCTGAAAGAAGGGAGATTGATGATATTATGAGAATAACAAGGCATAGGGAGATACTTTCCCAAACCCTGACACAAGAAGAAATAGCAAAGCAAGAAGCTTTGATCAATCAGGACAATATCTCCAAGATGATAAATGAAGATGAGGCTGAAGATCAAGAAGTAATTGAAGCTTTGATTAAGTTAAAAAGGGTTGAGGAAGCAGACAACTCACTAGCCATAGTGTTGAGCAAATTTGCTACAAAAAACCCAACTGAGTCTGAAAAGGCTCATGAATCTGAACAAGTGCCCCAAAAGGAACCTGAGAGGCCATCTGGTGAAACTATTGAAGAAATGATGGCCAACATCATCAGAATCAAGATGGAAAGAGCTAAAAAGTTTGAACAAGTGTATGCAAGGAAAAGAAAAGCTGAATCTCATCCTGATGATGATTCAAGACCAATCAAAGTAATACCATTACAAACCTTGCAACCAGGAGAAAAGCTGCCTGGTGTTCCTGATGTTCCTGATACTAGTAATCCAAATTCAGAACATCCTCTGATGAGCCAAAGATAGATGCAGTTGATGAATCAACTGAGGAGGAGGATGAGACTGATGATTCTGATGATAACAATAATGATGATCAAGGGAAAGGAGGTGAAGCTGTTAATGTTGAGTCCCCACATGTTACAATGACTGATGAACAGAGGGCTAACATTGAACTGAGTATACTTGAAGCCAAATTAAAAAATCCTTTGATTATCAAGTTAAAGGAAATTGGTGTGAGCTTTGAGAGCATCTCTAAATTGAATGATGAAGAATTGGAAAAGAGACTTGAAGAAGAAAATAAAAAGGTCAAAAGAGCAATGCAACAAAAGAATATAGATGCCCAGAAGTATAGAGACTATCTCAGAAAGCATGGGTACTCTGAATAGGACCTTAGTCACTACAACATTGACAAACTTCATGATCTGTAGAATAGTGAAAAAGAAAAGGTTGTTGAAAAGTTTGTAAAAGAGAATGAAGAGGCTGAAAAGATAGAAGAGTTGAAAAAGAAGTTTGGAGGTATGTATAGATACCTACTAGAGAAGGGAGTGAAGCCTGCTATGGTTGAAAGTCTGACAAAAGAGTCAGTGTTGGATCAATACAACAAAATGAAAAGAAAGGAAAGACTCAAAAGATCACAACCTGAACCTTCAACCAAACAGTCTGAATCAGCTGATGAACCTCATGCAAAGAAAAGAAAGATAATGACTTTGAGGGAAAAACAAAAGAAACAAGCTGAAAAAGAGAATCAAAAGAAGTACCCACTGTTGAAACACCAATCCCAGAGGAGTCAAACTCTGAACCTAAAGATCAACGAATAATTCCTCGGGAAAATGCAGAAATGATCAATATATTGAGGGGTATAATGTTAAATCAGAGAGGTATGGATGAAGCTTCTTTTAATGCCTTAGAAAAGGAAGACTTGAAAGAACTCTTCTATATTCAAAAGGCAGAATGGGAAAAGGTGTCACACCCCGACTAGGTAGTTGCGGAAGCGTAAAACGGGAATGTAACAGATAATACTGGTATCAACAACATTGTTTATAAAGAAATTCACAAACTAATTTACATTATATTACATGGGTTGGTACTATGTTTACGAACTAGATGAGAATCACATAACCGGTTTACGAGCTTCTTATCCAATATTATATATCTGCGTCTATTCACAGCTATTCAACTTCATTCCTAACACCAAGAACGTAAGCAAATCATTCCACCTTTGCTTTACCTGAAAAGCATGTTAAAACAGGTTAACTACGTCTTGTTGGTGAGTTTCAAGTTTCACGAGTATCAACGAAATCAGTATACGAGTTCGTAAAGTTTACAGTGTGTATGTATACATGTATGTGTATGATGTATTATACTAAGCCACAAGTGAAACCGAAACGAGCTAAAACACATGGCCACCCCTGCCCATGCACTCCGTTGGCATTTAACAGCCACTTTTCGCCAAGTATGTACTATATCTAACACCACATAGCAATATGTAATAAGTTTAAATGACAATGTGAAACTTGGTTAACATGTTCCGGCATACCCCACCAGCTCTGTCAGTTGGGTTTGTCAAACCGATAGTACTATGCACACGTCACCGGCACGAAGTTAATCACTTGTGTTTGTGGGGACTTTCAAGTGTTAGTACTTAGATAATTCACATCACCACACGTTTTCAAGTATATAAGTATATGTAAACATGCTTTCCACCCCAAAAGTTCGTAAAACAGTTTAGAAAGTGGGGTCGTGAAACCCACCTTATTGTAGTTCGAGCAGGTAATATACGTCAGTAAGTGTTATGCCTCGATTATAGCTTGTATCCTATAATCGGTATCGTACTGTTAATACTAGTACAGTGTTTAAGCCAAATCGGGCTGTATAACTAGTTTGGTTATAGCTGTTAGGCCCAAAACATGACCATAGTCTTAGATTTTGACGTTGCATACTGTGAAACACTTAAAATCAGATTTGGCTCAGTTTCACCGTTTTCCGAGCCTAGCCAAGTTGATCGTTTACGCGTTTCGGGAATAGATAAGATCATAAAAACTTAAGTAAACATATTGATTGATAAAATGATTTAATTTAAAAAAGAATTTTAAGGTTTCGGTATCTGGATTGATCGCAGGGTTCGTTTCCGTTTTCACACGGGTTTGATTATACAAGACGCGTACAATCCACCCGAATTGTCCGGAATTCTCGTAAAAAGTTCGTTTTTATCAATTTTATCCAAAAATACAATATTTGATCACTTTTGATATTTTGACGTACCAGTCAGTCCGTTAAACATCAAACTGCCGGTTTCGTTAAAACAATAATAATTTAAATCTTTGATTAATCATAACTAAATATGTACTTATATACTAATTATGTAAATTTTTATAAAAATACATTAAAATATGGAGAATTTTATAAAAATATTTTCAGAAATTTTATGATTAATTATTTATTTTTAAAAATTCATTTAATAGGTTATAATCGTGTAATAAATGGCCCGTTTATATCAAACGACCTCCGAAAAATCCTATATTTTTAAAAATTTCCTCAATATTATTACATAGCCCCTGCAAAATTAGAACCTAACTCTTTTGAAAAAAATGCCTTTTTGTGCATTTTTCGGCTGTTAAAATTCGGTTAAATCATAATTGCACAAACCATACTTAGGAATTTCCAATGATCCCCAAACTTTAACATTGATCTTACCATCACATATTAATCTCCAAAACAAAATTTCATAATTTTTCAATATTTTTAGCTATTTTTCCCAAATAAACGCTCATAAACGGAAATAAATTCACCAAATATTCTCCGTTTATCGAAAAATTACCAAATTTGAACAGGGACTCATTTATAAGATCGCTAATGTCCCTGAAAATTTTCACAAGCTAACAACAAGCACGTCACAACCTAATACTAAACAGCCCTTAAACGAGTGTTACGGGTTTACCTTGTCGGTTTTCGATGAGTTTTGCTAGCTTAAACGAATTTCCGGTTCTTGGGTTGTAAACTCAGTGTATCTAAATATCATATAACATAAAACCAAGTGTAAATCATCCATGTAACAGCCTTGATAATTAGGGTTTCGGTTTTGGGTTCAAACCGAACTTTCAAACCGTAAAAACGTTGTATTCATGTTCTAATCTGCGTTTTTGATCAAAAAAGTATATATTCCTTGTTTGTAAACATGTTTAACATCAAAACATGATTTTACTTGATTTTTATGCTTTTTGGATGGTTAAACATGTTTAAAACTAATCAAGGATTAATTTTTCATGGTTAAACTATGTTAATCATGGTTAATATCAATGTAAAAATCAATATTTACCTTAGGGTTTGGGATGGAGGATGAAGAAGAACAGCAAGGGTAAGTATTTTCTGGAAAAGTTGGTCCAAAATTTCTCTAAATTTTTTTTATATAGAAAATACTAGAAGGGGGGTGGGCTGCCCCCTTTGCGGCCGCCAATGTATAAGGCCCATTGGGCCTCCATTTTGGCCCAATGGTGTCTCGGTATTCGTGCCATACGTAAAATTTGGTCCAAAATTTAATTCGGGTTTGGTTTTTCGCAAGAAAACTAGTTTGAGCGCGAAAACCAGCGCGAAAACGAGTGTTTTTCAGCTTCTTTTTTTAAAATTAGAAAAACGTACCGACTCGTTGTAAAATTCGAAAATATTTTCACGGATTGCTTAGAACATGTCATATAAGTGTTTTATAAATCTTTTTCGGCTTAACGGATGCTACAATGCTCGTTTTGATATTAACGATTGCGTTTAAGCTTATAGCGTATCGATAAACGAAACCTTTTCGTTTAAAGAGTTTTAAACGTACTGGGGCCTAAATATCAATATGTTAGTCTCTATAATATATCTATAACTCGTATATGACCCCTTAGTATGTATACGGGTCATAATTAGTATCGGTCGGTTACTCGTTTAAGCACTACGAATTAACCGATTTATCGTTTACTTGCTACATAGTGAATATAATATACCTCGTTATGTTACGAATGTTACAAAAGGCTCTAAGGGAAGGTGAGAACCCTAGAAGCTTTGATGTTGGAAGGTTTGTGCCTGCAGGATTGTCCGACAATCCTGGTACAGAAAAGATGATGCTTCTTCTAAATGAACTAGCCAGACAAGACCTTGTTGAACTGGCCAACCTCCCACCTGAGATGGTAACTTCAATCTACATCAAAACCTTTAATTTGGGGCCTAGAAAACCAAATAAGTCCATTCCATTCAGGCCTCCAAACTCAAGAAGACACCCACAAGGTGAAAGAGGTGAATCAAGTAGGTCTGTATCACAAAGAACAACAAGATCACAATCAAATGTGGATCTTCCAAGAGAACTCTAATTTATTATGTTAGGGAATCTTTGAAAGTGATTATGGAAAGCAGATTATTGAGAGATATAGTAGTGAGGAGTGATTTTTATGAATACACTCAAGAACAATTGGAAAGAATGGCCAGACTCAATATGTATGACTATCGAAACATAAGTAGAATGGTTGGAAGACAAATGAATGATCTGTCACAGTATTTGAAAGATGAAGCTGATAAGGGGTTCTGTGACATTCGTGACAAAACGAGGTATACTATATTCATTACGTAACAAGTAAACGATAAATCGGTTAATTCGTAGTGCTTAAACGAGTAACCGACCGATAATAATTATGACCCGTATACATACTGAGGGGTCATATACGAGTTATATATATGTTATAGAGGCTAACATATTGATATTTAGGCCCCAGTACGTTTAAAACTCTTTAAACGAAAAAGGTTTCGTTTATCGATACGCTATAAGCTTAAACGCAATCATTAATATCAAAACAAGCATTGTAGCATCCGTGAAGCCGAAAAAGATTTATAAAACACTTATATGACATGTTCTAAGCAATCCGTGAAAATATTTTGGGATTTTACAACGAGTCAGTACGTTTTTCTTATTTTACAAAAATAAGCTGAAAAACACTCGTTTTTGCGCTATTTCTCACACCCGAATTAATTTTCTTGCGAAAAACCGAACCCGAACTAAATTTGAAGTGGGCTTTTCATGTTTGGGCTTGTATAATTAAATTAATGGGCCAAAACAGCCCATTAAGGGCCCTCCAATAATTCCGATCGCCAGCCACCAAACCATACATTCCTTTTTATATAACTTACATCTTAAGTATTCTTATTCATTTCAACTCTCAAAATTTTGAAGTCCAAGCAGCTGCAAAGTAAAACTCCAGAAACTTTCAAAAACCTAAGGTAATTAGTGATTTTCTTTGAGTTTTAACCATGATTAACAAAGTTTAACCATGAAAAATTACTCCTTAATTAGTTTTAAACATGTTTAACCATCCAAAAACCCTAAAAATCAAGTAAAACCATGTTTTGATGTTAAACATGTTTACAAACCAGGAACATATACTTTTTTGGTCAAAAACGCGGATTAGAACATGAATACAACGTTTTTACGGTTAGAAAGTTCGGTTTGAACACAAAACCGAAACCCTAATTATCAAGGCTGTTACATGGATGATTTATGCTTGGTTTGATGTTATATGATATGTAGATATACTGAGTTTGCAACCCGAGACCCGGAAAGTCGTTTAAGCTAGCAAAATTCATCGAAAACCGACAAGGTAAACCCGTAATACTCGTTTTGGGGCTGTTTAGTATTAGGTTGTGACGTGCTTGTTGTTAGCTTGTGAAAACTTGCAGGGACATTAGGGATCATATAAATGAGTCCCTGTTCAAATTTGGTAATTTTTCGATAAACGGAGAATATTTGGTGAATTTATTTCCGTTTATGAGCGTTTATTTGGGAAAAATAGCTAAACATATTGAAAAATTATGAAACTTGGTTTTGGAGTTTAATATGTGATGGTAAGATCACTGGTAAAGTTTGGGAATCATTGGAAATGTCTAAGTATGGTTTGTGCAATCATGGCTTAACCGAATTTTAACAGCCGAAAAACGCACAAAAAGGCATTTTGTCAAAAGAGTTAGGTTCTGGAAATTTTGCAGGGGCTATGTAATAACATTAAGGTCATTGGTAAAAATTATCGGATTTTTCGGAGGTCGTTTGATATAAACGGACCATTTATTACACGATTATAACCTATTAAATGAATTTTTATAAATAAATAATTAATCATAAAATTTCTGAAAATATTTTTATAAAATTCTCCATGTCTTAATGTATTTTTACAAAAATTTACATAATTTATATATAAGTACATATTTAGTTATGATTAATCAAAGATTTAAATTATAATTGTTTTAACGAAACCGGCAGTTTTGTGTTTAACGGACTGACTGGTATGTCAAAATGTCAAAAGTGGTCAAATATCATATTTTTGAATGATATTGATAAAAACGAACTTTTTACGAGAATTCCGGACAAATCGGGTGGATTGTGCGCGTTTTGTATAATCAAACCCGTGTGAAAACGGAAACGAACCCTGCGATCAAACCAGACACCGAAACCTTAAAATTCTTTCATAAATAAATTATTTTATTAATCAATATATTTACTTAAGTTTTATGTGATCTTACCTAATCCCGAAACGTATAAACGATCAACTGAGCTAGGCTCGGGAAACGGTGAAACTGAGCCAAATCCAGTTTTAAACATTTCATAGTATACAACGTCACAATCTAAGACTATGGTCATGTTCTGGGCCTAACAGCTATACCCAGATTATCTATACAGCCTGACTTAGCTTGAACACTGTACTAGTATTAACGATACGATACCGTTTATGGGAATCAGGCTATAAACAAGGCATCTGACTTATTGATACGTGATTTCTGTGCGAACTACGATAAGGTGAGTTTCACGACCCCCACTTTCTAAACTGTTTTACGAACTTTTGGGGTGAAAAGCATGTTTACATAAACTGATATACTTGAAAACGTGTGATGATGTGGATTATCTAAGTACTAACACTTGACAAGTCCCCACAAACACAAGTGATTAACTTCGTGCCGGTGACGTGTGGATAGTACTATCGGTTTGACAAACCCAACTGACAGAGCCGGAGGGGTATGCCGGAACATATGTAAACCCAGTTGCACATTGTCATTATATTTTTACATACTGCTATGTGGTGTTAGACATAGTACATACTTGGGGCAAAGTGGCTGTTAAATGCCAACGGGAGTGCGATGGGCAGTGGAGGCCATGTGTTTTAGCTCGTTTCGGTTTCACTTGTGGCTTAGTATAATACATCATACACAGACATATATACATACACACTATAAACTTTACGAACTCGTGTACTGATTTCATTGATACTCGTGAAACTTGAAACTCACCAACTAGACGTAGTTGACCCGTTTTAACATGCTTTTCAGGTAAAGCAAAAGTGGAATGACTTGCTTACATGTTTGGTGTTAGAAGGAAAGTTGAATAGCTGTGAATAGACGCTGATATAATACTGAATAAGAAGCTCGTAAACCGGTTATGTGTTTTCACCTAGTTTGTAAACATAGTACCTACCCATGTAATATGATGTAAATTAGTTTATGAATTTCGTTATAAACAATGTTGTTGATAACAGTGTTATCTGTTACATTCCCGTATTACGCTTCCGCAACCACCTAGTCGGGGTGTGACAGAAGTTGGTATCAGAGCCATTGGTTATAAAGAATTAGGATGTCCCTTAGGATACCCTAAGATAACCGTAGGCTCGATTAACTCTGGGAATAAAATAATATTAAATAATATACACGAATGATTCTCGTGATGAACGCGAATGGACAAGTGGGTTATTATGGTCCGGAACGTAATAACAGACTTGTTTGTATGAGGAAATTCGAGAAGAAGTCGATAAACAATCGAATAGGTAAAAACAGCAACATATGTGTATAAAATATAATAATAAATAAATATCTGTGTATATAAACGATTATTTGTGCTTATGTGTATAAATACTTACATGTATTTTACTATGATTAATATAGAAGGATATTATTCTTATCACTAACAATTGTGCAGGAATATGTCAAGATCTACTGATCGTTTACCTAATACCCTACCAACAGGGCCTGAGGAGGAAGAGGAGGATCCGGAAGAGGAAACTGAGGAGGAACCAGAGGAAATGGAAGAAGGTGCAGATGCGGTAATTCCACGCGAGGTACCCGCAGATCAACCCGACTTATCGGGTTACCGTTGTGACACCTATCCCCCTAGGGAATCCCCTAGGAATGTTGCAGGACAGGGAGCTACTAGTGCTTATCATTCACCTGTTAGAGCACCCAGATTCCCTACTCCACCTGTACAGCATACACCAGTACCCCCACCCACTATTAAAAACCGTCAGACCGCTCGCATTTCAGTGCGTCCACCTGAGCACACTTCTCTCCCACCTCGATCTACGTACCATAGGGGAGAAACATCACGTGTCCAGGTCACTGAGATACCTATTCCTACTTGGGGTTTACCCGCCCCGGTACCTGAGCCACCTCGTTATTCTGATTCAGCATGGTTTGGTTTAGCAACTGATCAGCTTTTAGACCAATCACATTCTATAAATAACCTAAACCTGCATAGACATGATATGCAAGATCACATGCGGTACATGCAGCAAGAAATCAGAATTGTGCAAAGATCCAGTGCTCACAGCCACGGGCGTCAGGATCGAGCGATGATACTACTGGGGGTATGCTTAGCGGTTAATGCGGCCCTAGTGGCTGCTGTTGTTTGGTTGTGGCTCCATGTTGCAAAGAATGGATAGGACATAGTAGTCTAGTCTTATGTATATAGTCTTTTGATATCCCAAGTAGCATTTTGTTACAGCATGTTGGGCTGACTTGGGAGTTATTTGTGGTTTAGCACTATTTCAAGCACTGGCCCTTATCGGGTTAAGTCTACATGTCACTTAGTGACAAATTTTGATACGCATATACAAGCGCTGGCCTATACCAGGTTAAGCCTATGCGCTAATTTTGGATGCATATGTACAGTAATGATTATAATTAATACAAACGTGTTTTCTTTGGTATAGTTATGTGTTGTGAAATTGTAATATTGTAAAGTTGTGTTGATCATAGTGAAACAATATTGATTATTATATAATTGATTATTTTATAGAATGGCCCCGAAGAAAACAAACCCTTTGTCTGAGGCGGAAGTGGCCGCAATGATTGCTCGTTGTTAGGACATGAAATGTCATGTGTATGTCCCCAGTTCTATCAGGATGGTTCGATATGAAAATAACGATCGTGAAACCAAGTTAACGGACTGAAAATGTCAAAAGAAACTGATTCGATCGAATCAGTGACTGATTCGATCGAACCAGGACTCATTCGATCGAATGAGATACTCATTCGATCGAATCAGTATACGATATATAAACGAAACTTAGGAAATTTCACGAGGGAGAACACACATTACACACAGTCACGAACCTGCTACTGCCGAAAATCCTCTCTGCCAATCTTCGTCGTGTCGGTCTTTTCCTCCGTCCCTAGGTGTCAAACCGTCTTAGGAATCGTAACCGTGCGTTGTTGATCACCACCGAATCGCCGTGTTAGAGGATTCCGCACTCTAACACGTTGCCCCGTGAATCGTTGGGAAACCGTGTCCCGCACCGGTCCGACAAAGTGGTATCAGAGCCTTTGGTTCTTGATTCACGTTAGATTCGTGGTGAAATTCGTGTTTTTCTCGCGAAAATCGTAATTTTTGCCGGAAAATTCCGAATTTTTGGTGTTTTTGATCTTGGTGTTCGTCGTGTTCTTGTCAAAAACTGTTAAAATTGTCATATTTTGGTGTTTTGATCTTAGAATTGTGTGATAAAAGTTCGAGTTTCGTCAAGAACGTTCTTCGCGTTCTTCGTGTTCTTCGTATTTTTGGTGGTTTTGATCCGTTTTTTGGTTGGTCTTAAGTTGTTTTTGTGTTAAAAGTCATATTTCGATCTTAATTTGCCTCTTGATCTTTCAAAATTCGTGTTTTTGATTCAAAATTCGAAAATCCGTCAAAATCTTCTAATTTTGGAATTTCCAGATTTTCCGATCGAACGTGTCTATTTTTGGAACTCATTCGATCGAATAGCCTTCCTATTCGATCGAACAAGTTTGAACTTTGACCGAATCAGTTTTTCCCGCCGTGAATTACTCCTAGTTCATTCGATCGAACCAGATTTGTTCATTCGATCGAATTAGTCACCATTCGATCGAATAAGTCTTTTATTCGATCCGCCGATTCGATCTTTGTCCTATTCGACTGTCAGAACCCGTTCGATTGAACCAGAAACTCTTTCGATCGAACCTCTCAACCCATTCGATCGAACCAGATTCACTTTCGATCGAATAACTTTCAGAAGAACAGATCAGTATTTCAGAGAGACATTCGATCGAACCAGAACACATTCGATCGAATAGGTCACTCATCCGATCGAAACAAACTCATTCGATCAACAGTTCAACGTTAAAGCAAAGAAACAAAGATGCTACAAGTTCGAGTACCAACAAGAGGATTCAATCGATTCTCGAAAGTGATTCTGAATCGGGAAGCTATAACAAGCCACCAAAGCTAATGACTTTAAACGATTTTACAACCTGGAAGACAAGATTTCAAATTCATATAACAGGTGTAAATCCTGGACTTTGGGAAGCTGTCCAGACAACTTGGGTGCATCCGACAAATGATGATGGTGAGACTTTGAGTTACTTTAGGCTGTCTGAAGAACAAAAGATAGCCTTCGATGCTGAGAAGAAAGCCTTCTCCTTACTATCACAAGCACTCTCCAGTGATCTCTTCCATCAGTTTAACCAGTTTACAACAGCGTCAACTCTTTGGAACGCACTGGTTGAACGATGTGAAGGATCTGACTCACTTAGAGAAATTCACGCACGGGAGCTCAAGCGTGAATTTGATTTGTTTAGTCCAGAATCGGGAGAAGACATTGAATCGTTACT